>NC_137820.1:56773738-56855101 GCF_963921795.1 Nannobrachium achirus | reverse complement strand
CAAGCTCACAGCGCTCACAGTCGTGAAAATGTGCGCAAATCTTTGAATATATGTATTTCTTTAGTGAACATTTGTAACAAAAATGTTGCTTCTGGGGGGTCCCTGGAAATAAATATTTTGAGATGGGGGGGGGGGGGGGTCCTTCACATGAAAAAGTTTGAGCATCACTGACATGGAAACATAGGTTTCTTGGCACACATTTTCACGATTTTTCAAAAAATAGCAGATCTACAAGCTCGCAGCGCGGCACTCGGTGCCGCGCTGTGAGCTTGTATATCTGCTGTTTTTCAATAGTTAACATTCATGGGGGCCCGCGTGAATCCTTGTACCCAGGGCCCAGAATTTGGTGTGACGCCCCTGGCAAAGGCTATAAGTGGCCTTGCCCCACAAATGTTGAAATTCCAGGCCTGCTACAATTGCAAATGGCAAACACCATAGTGGCGACATTTATATTTATTTATTTGATATTTTAATGTTTTTATTTCACATTTATTTTATAAATGGGAGCCCATAAATACATATCGCCAACTGGGGGGCGGCCGTAGCTGTATGGTTAGAGAGTGCCCGCTAGGCCTGTCACGATTATGACATTTTACATGACGATTAATTGTCACTCAAATAATTGCGATTAACGATTTAATTGTGTTTTTGTCGTTGACAATTACATTTCTGCTTGGCTTGTAGGCTTTGAAGTTGCACATGGCAGTTATGACATATTGGACAACTTTACGCTTCAAAAAGAACATTGATAGTGGAAATAGCCGATCTACAAGCTCACATCTGCTATTTCCACATTTTTTTTTAAATGTTTGAACATATATAAACATTTTTCAACATGTAAACGATTATGATGATTATCACAAAATAATTGCGATTATGTCAAATAATTGCGATTAGACGATTATGTAATATCGTGACAGCCCTAGTGCCCGCCCGGGGAGGCACAGGTCCCCGGGTTCGATTCCAGACCTCAGCAATGTGTGGAAGTGTCACTGAGCAAAGACACTTGACCCCTCGCTGCTCCCACAACAACTTGACCTCCTGGCCCCAAACTGTGGACTAAACTCCCTGTCGCACTTAGAACAGCAGACTCGCTCCCTGGCTTCCGCCGTGGACTGAACACTCACCTCTTCAGACTCCACCTAAACCCATAGCACTACTGTAACACTCCCCCTTCCCTCAATGACCATACATGAAGCTAGAAAGCATTTTTTAGGTTTTAGACGTTTTCTTTACTGATTAGGTGAGTAGTCTAACTATGTTATATATATATATATATATATATATATATATATATATATATATATATATATATATATATATATATTTTTTTTTTTTTTTATTGATATTCCTATGCATTTGTTGTATTGTTTTTGATGTACCGTATCTTGCTTATTATATTGATGAAATATTACCTGCTTGTTGTAAATCGCTTTGGATTAAAAGCGTCTGCTAAATGCCTAAACTGTCTAAACTGTCCCCCCTGCACTCATGTCCCCCCTGCACTCAGCCCTCAGCTGGGTGAAGCTGAACACCAAAGTTCCCCAGCAGGACGGGGGAACGAACAAAACGTCACACAAAATATTTCTACAATAATTGATAACAAACCTCACCTGTCATTTTGGCCACAAACAAGACGTTTTTCAGGCAACCATATAGGTAACTGATAACGTAGCACCGTGCAGCACGTCAGACCATTTACTAAAGCGTACCTTTATTATTTATTCTATTTTGATTTGTATTTGGGACACACACACACACACACACACACACACACACACACACACACACACACACACACACACACACAACACACACACACACACACACACACACACACACACACACACACACACACACACACAATGTTTAGGTGCCCACGCAACCTTTATTCGACGATCCACTCCTCATCTGTGTGCGTGTGTATGCGTGCTCGAGCGTGTGTGTGTGTGTATGTGTACTGTATGTGTATGTGTATCTATGTGTGTGTGTGTTTAGGAGGCAGAAGGCAGTGAAATGAGAGGACGAGAAACGCAGCCGGCTCTGTTCTGTTCAGAGTGCCTGCCTGCCCCGCCCCACTGTAATGGGGGGGGGGGGGGTAACCTGGCATAGAACCAAACACTAATGCCCCTTAAATGTCAGACTGCAGAAGGGGGGGGGGGGGGGAGCGAGAGAGACAGAGACAGACAGACAGAGATAGAGAGATACAGAGAGAGAGATAGAGAGAGAGAGAGAGAGAGAGAGAGAGAGAGAGAGCACATTCATATTCAGCCTAGCAGATGCTGTAATGTGTCGGTGACTCACGGCGAGTGCACACAAGGACACGGGGGGGAGGGGGGGGGGGGGGGGGGGGGGGGGGTTGGCAGCACAGCCCCCCCCCCCCCCCCCCCCCCCCCCCCCCCCCCCCCCCCCACACACACACACACCAAACAAAAAAAGTGGGAAATTAAAAAGAGGGGGGGAAAAAAAGGGAGTTTGCAGCAGTTATGGAGGCTGCAGCAGCGCCTGCTACCAATGATCTTCATTACACACAAGTTGACATTGGAACGCTCTCTCTTTCACTCTGTCTGTCTGACTGTCTGTCTGCCTGACTGCCTGACTGCCTGACTGCCTGACTACCTGTCTGTCTGTCTGTCTGTCTGTCTGTCTGTCTGTCTGTCTGTCTGTCTGTCTGTCTGTCTGTCTGTCTGTCTGTCTGTCTGTCTTCCTCAGTGTTCCTCAACCTTTTTTTCTGCATGGGCACACTTTTCATGTCCCAAGAATCCATGGCACACCAACATAATACAGGGGTGTAAATGTCGTCGCTGTCGGGAAGAAACCTCGTATCTCCAAGTTTCAAATGTGTACGTTTCATCGCAAAGCAAAGCCCTGCTTCATCGTACAAGGCCGTCGCACAACAGTAGTGAAAAGAGCAGATCTACAAGCACACAACGCCTCGCACCGTTTTAAATTATTTTTAAAATGATAAATACAATACTGGCTTTCAAGCAGTTTCAAGGGCACACTTGACCCTTCTCAGGGGCACACCAAAGGTCCCCAGGCACAGTGGTTGAGAAACACTGATCTACCTATCTGTCTTTCTGCCTGTCTCTCTCTCTCACTCTCTCTCACTCACTCACTCACTCACTCACTCACTCACTCACTTTCTCTCTGTCTCTCCGTCTCTCTCTCTCTCTCCCTCCTCAGTTGAAAGTATGGCAGGGAGTAAAGGGAGGGAGGGCGGGAGTGTGGGTGTTGGGGGGGCTGGGTCTATGGCTGGGGAGGGGGGGTCGGGTTGCTGGAGAGATCTCTCTCTCTCTCTCTCTCTCTCTCTCTTTCTCTCTCTCTCTCTCTCTCTACAGAGGGGTGAAAGGCGGACAGTCATGTGTGTGGAGCTCATGACAAAAGGGCCTTTTATGTGAAAGCGTATGCAGATAGAGGAGGCTCCTTTGTGAGCAGATGGAGATCCCATGCCTGGGTCTGCCTGAGGCAACCAGAGGAGGGGGGGGGGGGGGGGGGTGAAGGGGGGTGTGTCTATCTGGCACTGAGTGCCATCACTGTGTCTGGAGGAAGAAGGTGGCAGGGGGTGGGTGGGTGGGTGTGGGGTACAGAAGACCCAGGCTGCCCCCATGGCCTGGTCCTGCCAAGGAAGAGGGAGGGGCACAGGGGCAGGGCAGGGTAGGGTAGTGTAGGGAGAGGAGAGGAGAGGACCTTAGAGCAGTGGTTCTCAACCTGTGGGTCAGGGCCCCCAGGGGTCCCGACCCCCAGGGTCCCCAGATGATGAACTTAATGTGCAACATTGTTTTCTCTCTCAACAGTAAACAAACCAACATAAAGATTACGTGTATAGGGGATATCTACACTTTTCTAAAGTGACAATTTAAGGAATTTTTAGTACCTCTAAAATGACAAATTAAAGGAGTAGTTCACCCCCAAAATGACTTTTTTTCTTTTTATTACTCACGCCATTGAGTTGAATAATATTTTTTTGTATTTGTCGCATTCCAAAGACAAAAAATGTATTTACCCCCCATTGATTCCAGATCCGGAATCAATGGTGGTACATTTATGGATTCCAAATTATTGTCTTAGGAATGCGTCAAAAACCAAAAAATACATGTATATTATATATATTTATAATATATATATTGTTGAACTATTGAAGTCTCCATGGGGTGCGTAATCAATAGAAAAAAAAGTCATTTTGGGGGTGAACTACTCCTTTAAACATTGTCCAAATTGTCAAATAATTAGAGGCAGAAATTGTGAAAATAGCAGATCTACATGCTCACAACGCCTTGCAACGTGAGGAGTTGTGAGCATGCAGATCTGCTTTTTTCACAATAAAACCATGTTATACAAAACGTAATGCCTCAACTCTTAGTGCTTGTCAAGAAGTAACCTCGCCCACCAGGCTTTCTGAGAGAAAGCCTGGTGTTCGTTCACTACAGGCCGTTTGGTTTCCGCCTAGAGCGCGGAAACCACTAGAAGAAGCGGCGTCGCTTTGATTTGGTTCCCTCCGTTTGTTTCCCCAATCCAATGCTCGAGTAGCCTAGTGTAGTCTTTGCCAGTCGCTAAAAGTTGGAGTAAAAGATGCACATACCAAACGATTTTTTCAAAAGCAAAACTACTCCGCATCAAGGAGTTTATTAGGTAGGCCCTAAAAGTGTGTCCTTGAGTGCAGGGGGAATATTTGGGTTAAAACTGAATCCGGTTTGATCTTTCCGGCAAATTGTAAGTCCCTTTGAGTACTACAACATGACGTTTTGTGGTTTCCGCTCCAGACCGGTTTACAAACCCGAAAAGTGAAGTGATCCCAGTCTAGTCAAGAAGTGGGGAGGGGGGGGGGTCCGCAGTTAAAATATGATTATTTTAGGGCTCGCGGCCTGAAAAGGTGGAGAACCACTGCTCTTGTATACGTGAGCAGACACACACATGCGATTACCTAATGACTCAACCAGTCACTTCCCCTTCTTGAGATTCTAACTCCCGTTTTCTGTGGAATGTCTTGACCTCCGACCTCCCAGTAACTGATAACATTTGACACGTCATCATCAGTGGTGTAAAGTAACTAAGTACATTTACTCAAGTACTGTACTTAATGTACAATACGCACGCAATGCTTTAGTTAATATTTTCTGATATAGGACAGGCGAGCGTGTTTACATGAAAAGAACATTAATAAATGTCTATGCAACCACTGAAAACAACTAGTAATATTTAAATTTCGTAGTGAATGATGAAAACCGGGACATGTTAGAGATTTTTTGGGACACCGTGAAAAACCGGAACAATCCCAGACAAACCGGGACGTCTGGTCACCCTACTGTTCCTCTATACACAGTTTGTGATATTATCGATATTTTATTTTTATAGACTTGACTTGACCTTGATTCATTTGTCAGTCACTTTTAAGTATATGGAGATAGTTTGCAATTATTGAGAATATAATAATAATATACATATATTTTTGTTTTCATATGAAAGACATATATGATGATGATGATGATGATGATAAATAAAAAGAAAGCTCCCTCTGACCAGTTATGTTTTCCCTCAGCCACATTAAACCTACAGTAGCATCCTTATTATCTTTCGGTCATTAAAGAATTATTATGTCATAAGTTGAGTGTAGAGGGAATACGATTTTGTGTAGAGGGGATAAAAGGAGTGGACCAAGTACAGACCGCTGGGGGACTCTGGTCAACTAAATATATAGGGTACTTTAAACTTTACATTTGTATTATTTCAAAGATTTTTTTTAATCACAATTTTTCATAAATTAAAAACAAAACAAAAAGTCACGAATAAAAAAGGAAATCATGAATTCCATGAATTAGAACAAACTTTTAACTAATGAAAATAGCAGCATCTACAAGTCCGCAACGCGTTGCGATGCACTGCGCCAGTAGTATCCATATCGACACATGCATTGTGAGGTCGTATAGATCTGCTATCTGTCTGTTTTGCGTGACAGTGTAGTATTACGAGATTTACGACATAGTAGGGAATCAATTTACGAAAAACATAGAACATAGAAATATGGACATTACAAGGTTTCTGCCCGACAGCGACGATATGTTATATACACACTTTGTACTCTTATGGTTTACTTTTACCGGACACGTTTTATGAACTTGCCGGTAATTACTGTACACAAGACTGGCTTTGGTTCATGTCCCTTTAAGAGAAGGCTCGGCCTACAGCCACGAGCTCTCCTTTGTTGCTCGTCTACTTTCCCCAGAAAACTTCATTTTCAGCCCAAGCAAGATTTACACAAACTCTCTGTCTGTCTGTCTGTCTGTCTGGTCTGTCTGTCTGTCTGTCTGTCTGTCTGTCTGTCTGTCTGTCTGTCTGTCTGTCTGTCTGACCGTGTCTCTGCATGTGTCTCTCTCTCTCTGTGTCTTTCTCTCTAGCTATCTCTCTGTCTCTCTGGCTATCTCTCTGTCTCTCCGTCTCCCTTTCATTCAGTCTCTCTCATGGGCGTCAATTGGGTATGGCAGGGGTATGCAGCTGCCATACCCTGGGTCCAGGGGGGAAAATAAAAGTTACTTTTAAATATAAATCCATGAATATCTCTTTGTCTATCTGCGCTGGTTATTATGTTGTTAAATTACAGTAAAATAACTACAAATACAACATGTTACAAAATGGTCACTTTAACAAGGTATTATAATTATATTCTCCACAGCTTGACAAAATAGTATATTCCCAGGTTCCGCAGGTCAGCTGCACAGGTGCAATGCATTATTGTTAATTGTGGCACGTTTACTAACATGCTAAGTTTAGCTGCACTTGAAAAACTATTACAGGCTGCCATATCCAGCCCAAGAAACCGTAGAAACCTGTGTAAAAAACTGACAAAACTCGTTTTTTTTTTTCAGACATTGTGAAAATAGCCGATCTACATGCTCACAACGCCTCGCAGCGCGAGGCATTGTGAGCATGTAGATCTGCTATTTCACTATAGAACCGTGTTATACAAAATGTAATGCCTCGATCTTTTCCATGAGGACGCCCATCTTTGCCATACCCTAGCTTTTGCTGAACTGACGCCACTGGTCTCTCTGTGTCTTTCTGCCCTCCCTCCCTCCCTCCCTCTCACTATGGACGTTAGCAGGCACTTTCACCAGCAGCAAAAAGCATCCCATCATGCACTGGGGCTGGGCAGAGCTTTTTTGTGTGTGTGTTAACTGTTAAGTTGCTCCACTTGAGACGTTCCTTTATACTGTACTGTACATGACTTAAAAGGTCGGGGTCAATATAATGCATTACAATGCACTTATTAGGCTACATAACACTTGTTAAAACAATGCCCATAACATTACATACATACATACATACATACATTTATGACTTGACTAAGCTATGGTAGTTATAATGTTATAATGTGCTGTTACTTCATAACGTTGTAATCATTCATAACGAGTGTTATGAAGCCTTAATGTTATATATTATATCATCTCTGTCGGATGGAAACCTCATGTATAAAACTAATTACTTTCAGGATTTTTTAAAACCATTTAGGCCTAGAATTACTTAATGCTTTAACTATTGATAAATAGCAGATATACAAGCTCACAGTGCGGCACAGAGTGCCGCGCTGCAGCTTGTAGATCTGCTATGTTTGAGAAATCGTGATTTCTTTTTTGCAAGTCTTTGAATATATCTTTTTAAAAGCGAACATTTGTAACTCAAATATTTGCTTCTGGGTGTCCCTGGAACAACATATTTTGAGATGGGGTCCGTGGCCAAAATACATGTAGTTTTGGGGGTCCTTGACATGAAAACAGTTTGAGAACCACTGATTAGAAGAAGGGTTTAGAAGACATGTATAGAATCGGGTCAAAAATATTCAAAGACTTGCACAAAAAGGTTTTTCAAAAATAGCAGATCTACATGCTTGCCGTGCGGCACTTGCGCCACACTGTGAGCTTGTATGTCTGCTATTTTTTTAATAGTTAAAGCATAAAATAGTGGTTCAAATCTAAAGTGGCACAGATTTGTGTTCAGGTCTAAAAAACTAGCCGATCTACAAGCCCAAAACGAGCTTGTATTTCTGCCACTTTTGTGTGACGCTGTAGCATGATGAAGGAGGATGTTCATTTACAAAAGAAAAAACAGGAAAAGCTTGAGCTTTCTGCCCAACAGCACATTATGTAGGGCTGTCACGATTATGACATTTCACATGACCATTAATTGTCACTCAAATAATTGCGATTAACAATTTAATTGTGTATTTGTCGTTAACAATTACATTTCTGTTTAGCTTTTTAGGCTTTGAAGCTGCACATGGCAATCATGTCAAATAACTTAAATATACAAAGAAATTACTGACATATTTGACAATTTTATACTTAAAAAAGAACATCGATAGTGGAAATAGCCAATCTAAAAGCTCACAACGTGTCGCATCACAACGCGTTGTGAGCTTATAGATCTGCTATTTCCAAAGAAAGTGTTTGTAACTATATTAACATTTCTCAACATGGAAACGATTATGACGATTATGCAACATGATTGCGATTACCTCAAATAATTGCGATTAGACGATTATTATGTAATAATTGTGACAGCCCTAACATTATGCCCATTATAATGCATTATAGACCCGACCTGTAATATTATACAGTGTTACCATGGATGAACTGACAGGTTTATCTTTGCATGTAACCTAGACTGACGGAACTATTGCTGTATTGACGTTGACCCCTAAGGACCTTCCAGGGAGAGTGCTCATGTGCGTCTTGCGGTGACACGCTCCCTAGTTTTTCTTCTTCTCTGAGCTGCTTTTTTTGTTTTGTTTTTTTCGCACTGATTCTTGACTTTGCACTATTAGGTTGTGTTGGTAGTTTCTGAGTATTCTGCTTTGTTTAACAACTAGAGGTTCGCGGCCCTTTGGGCCGCTCACATCTAGAGTCCACCCCCGCTTCTTTACTGTAGTGTACTGTACTGTACTGTACCTTACTGTGCTGTACTGTACCTTACTGTACTGTACCTTATTGTATTGTACTGTGCTGTACTGTGCTGTACCTTACTGCACTGTACTGTACTGTACCTTACTGTACCTTACTGTGCTGTACCTTACTGCACTGTATTGTACTGTACCTTACTGTATTGTAGTGTACTGTATCTTACTGTGCTGTATTGTACTGTACCTTACTGTATCTACTGTACTGTTCTGTACTGTACCTTACTGTGCTGTAGTGTACTGTACCTTACTGTACTGTATTGTGCTGTACCTTACTGTACTGTAGTGTACTGTATCTTCTGTACTGTACTGTATGGTAGTGTACTGTACTTTATGGTACTGTTCTGTGCCTTACTGTAGTGAACTGTAAAAGTATTATGTAAATTCCAGATATTATTATTATTATTATTATGACTATTGTTAGTTTTTAATTATTGTTAGTGATGCAACTGATATGGAGATTCCGAGATTCCAATCTTTATCTTTATCTATGTATCCATCTTAGGGCTGTCAAATGATTAACATTTTTAATCAGATTAATCACAGCTTAAAAATTAATTAATCATGATTAATCACGAATCGAACTATGTCCAAAATATGCCATTTCTGTCTGTATATTGTTGTGGAAATGTATAGATAAAGGTGGAATAAGGCGGATACATTTATACAGTATGTACTGTATGTATTTATGAATGTATGATAAGCGACCGTCAGGTCGCAGCGTGATTTTAGGTCCAAAAATGTGTTAAAAAATCGACCTGATGGTGGCGCTATATGGGACAGATCCATGTCGATGAGATAAGTGTAGACATACTGTGTAGCGATTTGTGTGATTTTAGGGCAAAAACTGTAGGAGCAGTATTCAAAAATGTGTTTTAAAAAATTTGGCGGGGGTCCCTGGAGCTGCGGGGGTCCCTGGAAGGGTGGAGGTTGTGGATTGGCAGACAAGGATTGTGTGTGGAAAATTTCACATGGATAGGGGCAAAAAAGTGTGATGTGACGTGACAGACAGACTGACGGACAGACAGACAGGCGGTGGAGGTTTTCATAGTAACTGCGACCTGACGGTCGCAATTATAATCATTAGTATTGTTTATTTTAATTATTATTATTAAGGAACTCTAGAAATCTCAGTTGGAACTGTTACCCCAGTGACCCGATGCTGGATAAGCGGTTGAAGATGGATGGATGGATTATTTTAGAGTAAGCTACTTTATTTACCATTATTGTGTAGCAATAAAACACAGGCTTATAGTTTAATAAAGAGCCTAAATGCAACAATAGTATAGGCTTGTCATTCATGATGGAAAATACATTTTGGGGAGAAGTGGAACTTAAAGTCATTTTAGCATGAGGGGGAGATCATGATTACTTGATATCTGGGCTAATGCATTCAGTTGACACACGCAGCACAAGCCAGACTGTGCCGATTGCCTATGTCAAATGAGGGTCAACGAGCTCGTTAACCTAACGTTACACAGCCTAGGATAGCTGGAAAATATGCGCAGTGTTGAAGAGAAGACAAATGATCACGCATCGCATCGCATTTCTCTGGATCTAATGCAAGCGGTTGGAGCCTAAAAACGTGGATTTCAATGTGTTGCTGTTGTCCTCTCCAATTGAACATCCAAAGGTAGTAGATCCCTATTTGAGATGTATTGATGATCAGTTATTAATCCAGTGGCAGCGAATGGTTTCCAAGCTGTTTAAACAACTTTTTTTCAGGCAGCTTTAGTTTAGCCTCTCTCTATCGAGAGGTCTCCCCCTCTGCTGTCTGCTCAGAGTGACTGAGTGTGTGAGGAGGGGGGAAGGGGGAGGGGGGAGCAGGATGCGTTGCAGGGCAGGCTGTGTTCTCAGCTGCAGTGAATGGGCCGGTTAGCGAATCGGCATAGAGGTGGGCGGTATTTTTCCGTACATTCTACCTACCGTTGAGTTGAAGTTGAGTTGGAGTGGATGCAGAGTGGGCGTGAATGGGCTTGGAAGTGGGATGCGGCTTTTGCTCAGTTGTATAATAAAGATGTCAGTGAGATACTTGTTGCACTAACTAGCATTGACTGTTACGGTCTCTTTTTGTAAGACACTTTATGTATATATACTTATATATTATTCGCCCCCTCTATTGATGCACCTTCTCTTTATTGGTACTGTACTGCTCTTTTTTTTCCTCTTATCTATCTTTTTGGAGCTGTGTGGAACACAAGCTCCCTATACGTGGCGGTGTGTGTGGGTCTGTCTGTCTGTCTGTCTGTCTGTCTGTCTCCGTGTCTGTATGTAGCCTGTGTGGGTCTGTCTGTCTGTCTGTCTGTCTGTCTCCGTGTCTGTATGTAGCCTACAGGACCTTTACTTCTCTGTAACTTTGTAAATACTGTATACTGCTATGCTACAACTGGACAACTGAATTTCCCCCTTGGGATAATAAAGGTATCTATCTATCTATCTATGTATCTGATCTGATCCCAGTGTTTTTTTCAAATGTCATTCACCAGGCTGTCGGTGAAGAGAAGTGCGTTACCGAAGTCAATCTCTTTGTTTTTGAGCGGTGGTCACAACGCTCCTATACGTGGCGGTGTGTGTGGGTCTGTCTGTCTGTCTGTCTGTCTCCGTGTCTGTATGTAGCCTGCAGTAACCTTGTGTGGGTCTGTCTGTCTGTCTGTCTGTCTCCGTGTCTGTATGTAGCCTGCAGTAACCTTTTCTGACCACACATGTTAAGGGAGGGGCGCTGTTGTTCAGACTCAAATTCACACACACGCACGCGCGCACGCACGCACGCACGCACGCACAGCCTCCACCGCTCAGTTCACACGAGTGTGATTTTTTTTACTTCTGACCTTATAGTTTCTCTTTAACGGATGTCCAAATGTCTTTTTTTGGCTGGGGGGGAGCCGGGGGGGGGGGGGGGGGGGGACCCAATCCACCACTTCAATCATTGCAGCCTCTTTCCCCCCTTTTCCCCCCTAACAGATGCATCATCAAAGACACTTAATAGCCTCAAAACAGGGATACTTATTTCGTATGATGTACAACAAAATTAAATGTAATCCCGACGCTGTGGAAAGAGTTTCAAACCCAGAGGGGTTTGTTTTTTCTTTCTTTCTTTCTTTCTTTCTTTCTTTCTTTCTCTGTCTCTTTCTTTCTCTCTTTCTCTCTTTCTTTCTTTCTTTTAGGATTTTTTTGGCTCCCTCTCTTTCCACTCCAGAAGTGGATCTATCTTAACGTCTCCATGGTGTGACGCGCTGCGCGGCCGCTGGGACTGCGCAGGCGCTGAGCCCTGCATGGGAGCATCTGGCGGACACCTGGAGGACTGGAAGACTTGCAAGTCACTGGAGAGAATGATGAGGGAAGGCTTTGTGATTCTGCTAAGTCACCAAAATCACAGCCAGAGTATCCACAAAAAAATAGAGAGAGAGAGAGAGAGACAGAGAGACAGAGAGAGAGAGAGAGAGAGAGAGAGAAACAGGGTGTACTGAGAGCGAGCCAGTGGTGGAAAGTACAACTACGGTAATAAGTACATTTACTCAGGTACTGTACTTAAGTACAATTTATCGTCGTTGTCGGTGGAAACCTTGTATCTCCAAGTTTCAAACGTTATGTTTTATACTTTACTAGAGTATTTCCACTGATTTTACTTCTACTCCACTACAACTCCACACAGCTTATAAGCACAGAAACCCATTTTGTGGTTTAAAAAACAAAAAAAAACCGCTAGAGTTCAATCACTAAATCAAAGCCAACATAAATAACAATGAACAGTCAGTGAACGGCTATAAAAGTGTCGACACCAATCTGGTCAACCAGTCAAGAGTTGGTTCCCTGGACTGGGTGACAAAGCAGGTCCCTCTGAGGGACATCTCTCATGTGGGTTTGCAAGATCAATGACGTTCATGTCAGGTGCAACAATGGATGAAACTAAGTGATTTCATCAGTAAAAAAATAAATTATAATAATCAATGATTTAGTAACATTATCTATTAATGATCAAACCCTATTTTGAGTCATGCCAAAACTTTCACATTTCCTGTCATATCAATTAGTGACAATAGCTCAGCATCTACAAGACAGATTTGCTATATTCATTCAATAAAAATGTAATCCATTCATTGATATAAATGTTCTTGATATTCAATTAATCGAAAACTCAATCGATACAATAATCCCTAAGAGAATTATACATGATTGCATTCCTGTCACTAGGCGGGAATTATTCAGACACCTCTTGATATTTGTAGCCGATCCCGAGTATACTCGCGAAATATACTCGAGTATTTATAGTGCCGATCCCGCAAATACTCGCGAAATATACTGTATATACAGTAAAGCTGGCAAGGGCTACGTACCGTCCGTTGGAAAGTGCTGGCACGGGTGGACTCGCCAATTCATCATCATCGCGCATCCACGAGCACACAATAGTGATCCCACATGGAAGCCAATTAACGGTCTTTCTCATCTTTGATGTCCATTTTCTCCAAAAAACACTTTTGATGCCAAGGATGGCATTGGATTCTCGCTAAAATAGTACAAGCTGAAAGGCATCGATCCGCCATTACTGTTTACGCTTTGGACGACAACACTTCCGGGTAAATTTCAAAAGGTCGTCAAGTAGGAATTGTGAGCGCGATCTACTTCCGGCCTTCAAAATAAGAGACTGGCCGCGGACGGAGCAGGCGAACGGCAGCTTGGACTTTTAACCCGTTCATGTCTGGAGCACTAAATGGGTTAAAGGAGTAGTTCACCCCCAAAATGACTTTTTTTCTATTGATTACTCATGCCATGGAGACTAGAGTTCAATATTTCTTTTAGCTTTTTGTCGCATTCCTAAGACAAAAATGTGATAACAATAAATGTACCCCCATTCGTTCCGGAAAGGGACCCGTTTCGAAACGGGTCGCCATCCGGAATCAATGGGGGTAAATTTACTCGAATCAAATGTTTGTCTTAGGAATGTGACAAAAACCCAAAAATATTATTGAACACTACTCTCCATGGCATGAGTAATCAATAGAAAAAAAGTCATTTTGGGGGTGAACTACTCCTTTAAAATAATACAATAGAGTCCTGTGTCGATTAGATATGTATTGCAATATATATTATAACAGAGACGTGCAGAGAATGTTAGAGAGGCAGGGGCTGACATTTCTAAAGGGGCCTTTTGGTGAAAATATCGAAAATAGCAGACCTCCAAGCGCAGGGGCTCAAGCCCCCTTTGATGTCTATGTGTGCACGTGCCTGTGTTATAATATTCCAATTCTTGTGTCTTGGTTTTGAAGGTCTTTTGCGGCATCATCAACCTTTTTATTTATTTCTTGTCTGAAAGCTTTAAGGTCTCTCATCAGTTTTTAACTCACTCTTCAGTTCACTTTTAACGTCCTTTATGTCTTTAGTAATGCTTTCCAATCCCTTCTGCATCTGGATTAGGCCACCTGTTCTTTCCTTGTTGACGCCATCTTCCTCTTGGCCTGTGTGTGTTCCTTTGGCCATTTCCTAGTTTTTTGTGACTGTTTTAACTGTTTGATACCTTGTCCTCCCACTCATTACAAAAGGAAATACTGCATTTGAATCGTTTATCTCAAGTTTGGAGAGGATTATTTTATCGACCGGAGAGAGTTGAAGTCTCAGGCAGCCATCTGCTTAACCACGCCTAAAGGAAGTCGTTTCATCATTGTTTCATCTGCTTTGACAGTAAAAAAGTCCCCAAAACGGAAATAATAAACAAACAAAATATACTGTATATTCATAACTGAATCAAAGTGTTTTGCCCCCAACCCACCATGCTTCTGTTTTCTGCACAAGTTGAGTTACAATCTTGGAAATAAAAGCCAGTATAGGGAGAATGAGAATGGATTCAGAGCTACAGTACAGTATGTACAGTATAATATAATAGATAGTATATAGTCTATTCAGAGCTACAGTATGGGCATAATAATAAAGCGCTTGTATTTGCACTGTAATGAAAAAAGCAGACACTTGAATCTTATATAATCTACTCACGTTATTCCTGCAGCAGCTTTTTTCTTCAACCCACTTTGTTCTTTTTGCAGCAGCCTAAACAGAACAGGAAAAACATGATCAGTAAAGGTGTGAACAACAACAACAACCCTTTGCATAAAGCTCCACACAGACTTAACACCCACTTCAAACATAAATATAAAACAGCTCCATCCACAAGTGTTTTACATTTCTTAATTTGCCAACATTTTGATAACATGCCAGAAATAGGGACACCATTGCACCAAGTCAAATGTGGTTAACTTGCACGACAGTTGGCCAAAAAGAACCAACCTAGACCTATACCTGTATACCACCACCACAGAGACAAAACCCTTTCTTCCCACCTTTGCCGTGTGACAAAAAGCAGACATGTGTTTCAGCTCAGCTCAACGGTGCATTGCAGTGCGGTGTGGTGCGGTGCGGTGCGGTGCGGTGCGGTGTGGTGGTGTCCGATGCTTGAGCCTGGGCCAGTGGGCCTCTCTCTCTCTCTCTCTCTCTCTCTCTCTCTCTCTCTCTCTCTCTCATTTATGAGAGCTAATCGCTACATGTGAACCGGATCGCACAGGGACGGAGGGACGGTCACCGACACCACTGAGCAATTAGGATGCCGGTCCACGCAGGCCCCCGATCCTTTACACGCCACTTAGGGCCATCGTTTAATGGCCTACTGGGGGTCTGCGGAGCGCCGAGCCTCCCTCGGCCCATCAGAGCAGGTCTGGGGTGCGTTTTCTTTTTCTTTTTTTACGGTCGGTCAGGGCGGGCGGCCCGGCCCGGGCCGGGGCTAACGGGGCCGATTGTTAAAGGCAGGGGAAAGTGATCCCTGGAGGCGGGCCACTAAAACCCACTGCAGTGGCCGTAACCATGGCAGCAGACAGGTGGTGTCTGGGTCACGGGGCAAACATGGCCGGGTTTCAGTGCACGGTGCCCTGGCGTTTCATAAAAAAACCCTGGATGATGGCTGTGTGAACACATATGCTGCACGGACTGTCTCTGTGCACACACACACACGCACACGCACACACACACACACACACACACACACACACACACACACACACACACACACACACACACACACACACACACACCGGATGAACGCCTGTGCACGTGCAAGTGCACACGCACACTCACTCACACACCTGCACGCTCGCTTCGATTACTATATTTGTGAAGACATCAACATCTTAATAAGACATGGATCTAATGACTAAAACCCAAAATAAATCAGATACGTTGTGAGTTCGTAGATCTGCTATTTTTTGGTGCATGAGACACCATCAGCACACAATTATAAGTATAAATCAGGTCAAAACTCCCATTAACCTAATCCCTAAACCACTAAATGCCAAATCCTGACACTAATCTGCGTATTTTCACTAATTGTAATCCCCAAATTTAAATTGTCTTCATGAAGTACATTTCTCAAATTTGACTACAAATGTGTTCTCACACACACGCATGCACGCACGAGCCGAGGCAGTGGAGCAGTGTGAATAAACAGCAGTGCAGGGTTTCAGTTTAATCAACAGGGTGATTAGATATGTATGGAAGAAGTCTAAATATGGACACGCAAAGCAAACACTGCGCGCGCACGCACACACACACACACACACACACACACACACACACACACACACACACACACACACACACACACACACACACACACACACACACACACACACACACACACACACACGTCTGCAGTGCACTGAGAGTTTAACAATCTCGACCAAATGGAAGGGTCATCTTGGGTCTCTTGTCAACACTCTCAGATGTAAGCCCTACTGTGTATCGTTGCTATCGGGCAGAAACCTCTTATCTCAATATTCTTTTTTTTTAATATCTATCTATAAATGCGAGAAGTCAACGCCCTACTTGATCATAACTACAGCGTCACAAAAAAGCCGTGCTACGGTAAATGCTATGAGCTAAGGTGGAGTCTGAAGAGGTGAGTCTTCAGACCACGGCGGTGAGTCTGAACTCTTAGACCTGGTAAGTAAGTAACTGTACGTACGCACATTTATTACTTTACATGAGACACAGAAAATGCTGGATTAGGTATCAGTGCAGGTAACACAGGTCTATCTGATATCACGTCATTGATCACGTGATGATACATATCACAGGCAAACAAACAACCCGTTGCGATGCTGGAGGGGAGTGTAACGTTAGCACAATGTCATTGTCAAAAATGTCATTCATTCTATGTATGTATTTGTTTATGTTTTGCAAAGGTGAACCCGATTCTGAACCCGCTGAACCTGATGCAGGCCAATGAGGCCATACAATAATGATTATATCACATCCATATAGAGCATCGCAGCGGAAGTGGATGCCTGGGGTCACTTTCACTTTCACCATTCATTTTCACCATAGACTTTTACAAAAACATTTATAACAATTATGTTAAGCCTCGAACCAAGCCATCCAGGATGGAGGTGAATCATGACCATATAACCTTTTTTTCTATGAAAAGAACATTTTGAAAATCGCTAAATAAAGGGTAGTTATTAAATGTAGTATATCAAATAATGTAATATTAAAATATGTTTTCACATAGGATCAAAGGTTGTATGATCATGATTCACCTCCATCCTGGATGGCTTGGTTCGAGGCTTAACATAATTGTTATAAATATTTTTGTAAAAGTCTATGGCGAAAATGAATGGTGAAAGTGAAAGTGACCCCAGGCATCCACTTCCGCTGCGATGCTCTATACAGTAGGCATGTAACGATTCACTCAACACTATTCACTCAATTCACGATACAATTCGAATCACGATACTAGGTTCACAATGCCACTTTTTAAACTCAAAAGTATTTTCCAGACAAATGAAAAAATATATTTTCTAAAATATTTCTCTTACACAAATCCAGTATTTTCTTCCCTTTATTTTTTTCCCAATACTGTTTTTTCTTTTTTTCCACTTTCCACTTTTCAATACAGTATTTATTTATTTTTTACGTGCCCTCTGCTGTTTACTGTTCGATTTTAATTGTCACCAGTTTGAATCGTTTTTAATCGATTGAGGATAAATCGTTACATGCCAAATAACCGGTATCTAAAAGGGAAAATATAATAATCTTGGTGTAGGAAACAGTTCTCGATGTAGACGATGTTATCAATGAAAGTATTTGAAATAATTTTACTTTGGATCACAAGGTCCTCAACTAAGTGTATGAGTCGTGCAGTGAGTACTGGGAGCTGATGGGAGGTGTTGCGCTCCACCGTCCTCCTAGGGCTCTAGTCTAGTGGTTCTCAACCTGTGGGTCGGGAGTTCGGAAATTTGCAAGTCGGAAATCGCAACTCACCGAACATTTCGGAGATACTATGGACACAAGGCCTTAAGCCTCTCTGACCTACTACTACCATGAGCCACAGGCACAATACCACAACCAGCACACGGTCTCCGTAAAGCCTAATTTATGCTCCGTAGCTCCGTAGTAGAACAGCACACCTGCAAGGTCGCAATGCGTCACATCTGTGACGCGTTGCCGTTGCAGGTCCTCGTAGGTTTGCTACTCTCAAAACGGGCTTGACAGTCAGTCGGAGTTGGGTTGCAACCTACTGTACTGTACATACACGACAAGACACGTGTGTGTGTGTGTGTGTGTGTGTGTGTGTGTGTGTTTGGGGGGACACCAGTAACGTGTCTGTCAGGTGATGCGACGATTGCGCCCCATTATTAAAACCAAAGACAAATAAATAACAAAAGAAGAGGAAGAGGTGGGGAAGAACAAAAACGACGAAGAGGATTACGTTGGAATCTGTCCAGTTTCTTTCTCCAGTTCTCACAATGACCGTCTGGCCTTGCCTCCGTCTGCCCTTTGAAACTAATGATCTGCACCGTTCTGCATTGACCATCTCTCTCTCTCTCTCCCTCTCTCTCTCTCTCTCTCTCTCTCTCTCTCTCCCTCTCTCTCGCTCTCTGTTGCTATGAGACACATCGGCCGCCGCCAAGGCTTCAGCGATTCATTACGGGACACAGGAACAAAAGCCAGTGCAGACCAGACCCCCTCCCACTTAACAGCCACATCACACCCACTGACGTACAAATGGACCATTCACCCCCCCCCCCCCCCCTTCCCTCCAGGCTCCAACTAGGAGTCGGGATCCTTTTTAACGATTTATGGTTCCTTATAACGCGGCGGTTCTCAAACCTTTGTGTCAATTAATTTGGAACCCCAAAATGGTATGCGTTTTGGCTGCGGACCCGCGGATCACCTCGAAGATATTTTCAAGGACCTCCGGACCAGAAGCATAGATTTTAGTTAAAATGTATGCACAAAAATGTGCATACATTTTCATGTTAAAAAAAGAAATAGAACACAGATATGCAAGCTCATAGCGTGTCACTTCTTGCCACACTATGACCTTATAGATCTGTTATTTAGCCAAAGTATAAAATATTGTTAAAAGTGGTTAAGATTGAAATGAAAACATGAATGGCTGCAGAGAACAACTCACAAAACGTCCAGTTAAGATGTCCGTAAGTTGGCAAAAGTGGCACATTTCCACACCATGGTATGAATTGTTTCCTACAGGTGGCGTTTCATTTCTCAGCGTAAAGGAGTCCCAGCAGAAGTGGCCGTGTTGTTAACCATTTAACGCTTTGATGACCGGGGTCCCACAGGGATCTATGCTTAACCACCTCCTTTTTCCCCCCCTCTACACAAAATCCCTTCGCTGAAAAAAGCAGATCTATAAGCTCACAACGTTGTCAGTTGTTATCGGTGAGCGACACAGGCACGTGACTATAAAATTAAATCAGGCATATCTACAATAACTCTAAAGTCTAACCTGTACCTCTCAATAGTTGCGTTTCCATAAAGCCTGTTAATACGCATTAAGGGTTTTGCGCAAAGATATTTTTATGGAAACACTTCAATATTCGAATAAACTCTCTTTTTGCGAATAAATGATGACGTTCTGGTCCATTGTATTAGCGTTAGCCCAAAAAACAAACCGTCTGAACTCTGTGTGTAAATTCCTCCCGTTTTCACAACGTGCCAGCTCAGCTGTAGCTCTTTACAGACTGTTGTGCAAAGACAACCTCCGACAGAACTTAAAACGAAGATTTGTTCAAGCTAAACTTATAACAAACTGTCTCAGTATCACGTTCAGTCTCTGTTTATGTGTTGTTTGTTTGTGTCGCTCTTCTGCGACCTGGCGTTTCCCAAGGACCCTAAGCACAACGGTGGGGGCAAGGAGGACGTAGGGAGCGCTACACTAATTCGAATGACACCCGCAAATGGAAACAGGCTAAATTTGCTTTGTCTTAATGCGCATTTCTGATAATTCGCTTCCTATTTTCTAATAAGTTTATGGACACTAACCCCAGAATAAGGACACTAGGGTTCATGTGGGCTTTTTAAGGACACGCGTTTGTATGAAACGGTGTCATGGTGGCCGGTACACACCAGGGAGTGTGTGTACTGTGAGGCGGTACACCTGCCCTGCCTCACCAAGGTTTTTATTTAAAAAAAAGTGTGAAATCCTCTCTCCTGGTGTAGTAACAAGCTGGCTATTTTTAGGAATGTGTGCCAAGGACTAGAGCGAGGCTCTGGTGCTCCGTTATGCTACATCACCTGTCTCTGGCTGCACACCAAGTAATGACAACCAAAAAGAGAGAGAGGAGGAGGAAGGGGTACTGTCACCCTAAAGGGGTACTGTCACCCTAAAGGGATACTGTCACTTTAAAAAGTCATCTTAAAATATGAGTTAATATTTTTATGATGTCATTGTGGGAATGCGCAATTGTAAGCCAATCAAATTAATTGATTGTACTTAGACTACTTACTGTGACTGGTCAGCTGTTGTTGGGGATCGAGGGGCAGATTACACTGTGACATGAGTTTGAGACTATTTCAGACTGTTTTCAGAGAGACCATGTGACCTACTGTATCATACTATTATAATTTTGGAGCGTGTCAGCGGGCCTTTAAGTAAAAGTATCAATAATGCAATGTAGATGTACTCTGTTACAAGTAAAGTCTGGAATTAAAAATGTACTTGAATAAAAGTATGTAAAAGTAGAGTACCAAAAGTAAAAGTACAAAATGTTTGAAAATAGCAGATCTGCAAGAGCTTGTAGATCGGCTATTTTCAAATAGCCTAGGTATGAAATAGGGCTAAAGTGGTTCATGTATGTTTTATAATATTATAATTGTTATCTGCAAAGTAACTAGTAACTAAAGTTTTCAAATAAATGTAGTGGAGTAAAGGTACAATATTTGGATCCGAGATATAGAGGAGTAAAAGTAAAAGTATTGGAAATTGGAAATACGCAAGTAAAGTACAAATACCTCAAAATTGTACTTAATTACAGTACTTAAGTAAATGTACTTAGTTACTTTAAACCACTGGAAAAAACACACACCCCCAAAAAAACTAAACAAAAAACATCTCTTTTCTTTCCAACCAATCAGATCCCCATCTCGGGCTGTTCTCATGCAAAGAAAGAGAGGGGAAGGGCCAATGAAAAATACCCCCCCCCCCCCCCCCCCCCTCTCCGCCACACACGACAATCACCATCTGAGAAATGCCAACAGAGGGGCAATCAGTCATTGTAATTAGGCTGGCTGCCCACCGCCCCCCCTCCTCCCCCCATCCCACAACCTGAATTATGAAGGGAGCATAGGTAGAGAGAGAGAGAGAGAGAGAGAGAGAGAGAGAGGGAGGGCTAGAGAACGAGAGATGGAGAGAGAAAGAGAGAGAGGGAGGGAGAGAGAGAAGGGGGTGGGGGAGTGGGGGGGCAGCTGCCGGCTGCCTCAGCCCACCACTGGTTCACCCAAACCTCATCACATGGCCATCCCCCCCCCCCACCACTAGGGATGGGACGATATGAGAATTTCATATCAGGATTATTGTGACAAAAGAAATCGCGATTAACGATATTATCGCGATAGATTAACGATATTATCGCGATAATCAAAATCCATTATCCTGGTGGCGGAACGTTTGCTAAAAAATAGCAGATCTACAAGTTCACAACGCGTGGCAACGGCTATTTTTTGGCAAAGACATTTTGATAGAGAGTGAAAAAAAGTCTATCAAGTACGTGTACCTTTTACCAATTCTAGAGGGTTTAAGTGGTACCGGATATGCAGCTCTGCAAATAAAAGGAGAATTGATTCCAGTGCATGACGGAGGACGATATCACAATAAATAAAATATTTGCGATACGATTATCGCGAGTGTTTTTTATCGCGATAAACGATAACATCGTGTATCGTCCCATCCCTACCCACCACTGGTTCACCCAAACCTCAACACATGGCCATCCCTCCCACCTCTCCTTCTGGTCTGGTGAGGGCAGGGCCAGGGGGGACTGGCACAATTATAAGGGGGCAAAATCTCCCTTTGTGTCTACCTCCCCAAGGACCCCCAGTTTGATATGCATTACATTGCGGAATCCATCATGTCTATGGACCCCTCAGAGATTATTTGGAGCACTGGTGCTTTTTTTCATTAGTTTGTATTATTATGTTTGTTTATTTAGGCGGCAGTGGATCTCAAAGGTAGAGAAACCGTCATTAGAACACGGAGGGTTACCCGAAGGGTTCCCAGTTTGATCCCGGGCTCCTCCAGAGTTAAGGTCGTTGCACACTGCTGCGTTATTTGGACGAATATAGGAGCGAATTTCAGAGCATGTAAATAAATAAGTCAACCTCACATTACTGTATGTAAATCATGTTTGCACATTGCCGCCCGTTTCGTATTTATATAGATTTTTTCAGATTTTCGCAACTGTCCCCCTGGGTCCCTTGCTCTCTCTCCCCCTCATATCTCTCTCCTTGGCCGGATTTCAGTTTCCAAATCGCAATGAAAAAATGCAGCAATGTGCACCAGCTTTAGTGTCGAACAGTCCTTGAGCAAGACTCTGACTCTGAACCCCTAGTTGCTCCCGATGAGCAGGTCCGTGCCTTGCATGGTTTCCTCTGCCATCGTTGTATGAATGTGTGTGTGAATGGGTGAATAAATATAAATGCACCATTTACCATTTATGTATGCAGGTGGAGTCCCGTACAGATACTGTATAACATATATTTATTCTAACATCTATTTTAAAAGGGAGGGAGCCGTGTTTACTAGTACAAAATTGCTACCCTAAACTAAATGTTTGTGAGCTTGTAATTTCACATTTTTTGTGCAGTTGTTGAAACATTTCACCAATAATGACACCTATAATTACATTATTTATTATTCTATAAAAATAATTGATTACGTCAATAATCTGGATCAACTGTTGCACCCCTATAAACAAGCTCTAGCACTGATCCCAATAAAATGTGATCCTGTCTGTTCCTTTTTTATTTGACTAGCAGGTCTAGAGTCTACGACCCCCTAGGGGGTCCTCAGAGTTACTACAGTGGGGCCACCAAATCTGTGTGTGTTTAGGAACTTTAACCCTAGCATCCCTATTCTGAGGGCCAAAAACTGCGGATCTACAAGCACAACGCCTCGTAGTATTTTTGGCAAAGTGGTTTGGTGCGTCATTTGGGTATGGCAGGGGTATGCAGCTGCCATACCCTGGGTCCAGGGGGGAAAATAAAAGTTACTTTTAAATATAAATCCATGAATGTCTCTGTCTGGTTATTATGTTGTTAAATTACAGTAAAATAACTACAAATGCAAAATTTAACATAATGGTCACTTTAACAAGGTATTATAATTATATTCTCCCCAGCTTGACAAGACGGTATATTCCCAGGTTCCGCAGGTCAGCTGCACAGGTGCAATGCATTATTGTTAATTGTGTCACGTTTACTATCATGCTAAGTTTAGCTGCACTTGAAAAACCATTCCAGGCTGCCATATCCAAATCTATGAAAAAGTTTCATCTGCAAAACAATTTTATACAATATATAGTAAGGGTCCCTGCTTCATCTCTACCTCAGCTAAGGGGTCCTTGGCCAGAAAAACATTGAACACACCTGGTCTAAAGCAGTGGTTCTCAACCTGTGGGTCGGGAGTCCCCAAATTATTAACTGTATAGAGGGTACATGCACATTTCTAAAGTGACAATTGAAGGACTTTTTAATACCTCAAAAAATTAAACAAAAAAATTGTCAAATATTAGAGGCAGAAATAGTGAAAATAGAAGATCTACATGCTCACAATGCCTCACAACGCCAAGTGGATCTGAGGCATTGTGAACATGTACTGTAGATCTGCTATTTTCACAATAGAACCGTGTTATACAAAATGTAATGCCTCAATGTAATACCTCTTAATGCTCGTCAGGGTGGGGGTACCCAGTTAAAATATGATTATTTTGGGGGTCGCGGCCTGAAAAGGTTGAGAACCACTGCTCTAAAGAAAGCTTTTCTTGCAACCGTCTCTGGGTGCCATGCAACCATCTCTGGGTGCCATGCAGTTGTTGCGCTGGCCAGGACGCGACGGTGCATCAGTTAATAAAATCCAATCGATCATAAAACTAAATTAATAATTTAATCAAGTAATCGACGCATTTTGAGTTCTAGATTGGCTTTATTATTTTAGTATAAATACATGCTTTAGGTAAATGGATTTGTTGATGTATTAAATGAATACATAGGACCTACAATGGAGACAAGCCTTCAGGGCTTTTTGTGTTACTACACTGCAATATATAATTAAGTATTCAATCAATAAAAAACCCAGAAAGATATATATATATATAGACACCGTCGATATAGACACCGTATATATATAGGCCTATATACGTATATACCATATATATAAAACACACTTCTCGATTAGCCTATTAGATTAATCGGGGGAAAAATCAATAGAATATAATGGCTAATAAAGTCATGGATGGGGCTAACATTCCCCTTCGGAGCTCCACACAGCTACAAACAGGAAGCTTAATGGCGGAGCAGCATTTCAGATTTATTTTATTTGCTTACACAGGATGGCGGTCGACTCAGGAACTGGCTCTGCCTGCCGTACAGGACCTTAGGTTTTCTTGGCAGCGACGCGAACGAACTGCAAGTTCAGCCAAAATAGACAATAAAGCAGAAGAGAGAAACATTGCCAAATTGCCAGGGCAATTCAGTCCAGGGGCTCATTTTTCCAAAATGATTCACGCTGGAAAAAGGAAAGCGTTTCCCTGTCCTCGGATGAACTCGGTGTGCTCTCTCTCTCTCTCTCTCTCTCTCTCTCTCTCTCTCTCTGTCAGGAAACATCGAGGGGAGGGAGGGAGTGAGAGAGAGAGAGAGAGAGAGAGAGAGAGAGAGAGAGAAAGAGAGAGGAGGGTGTGTGCGCATACTCAATCTCACTCACAAACACGCGCATACCGTGCATGTGAGCGCGTGTGTGAGATTGAGAGCGCGCGCGGGCGGGCGCACACGCACGCACGCTCGCGAGTGCACGAGGGGCCGGAAAGCAGCCATCAGTGCAGATTCTTTGCCTGCTCTGGAATTAGGTCAGGCTGCACAAAAGCCCCGAACGAACACAGACCACACTGATAAAACATGCACTACTTTTTGAAAAGGACATTTTCAAAGTCACATGGGGTGTGTGTGTGTGTGTGTGTGGGGGGAAACACACACAGGCACACAGAATTTTCGCTATAAAAGAAAATAGTTGAACAGACAGCAGAGTTGAGTAAAGGACATTTTCCAGGTCCAGGTGTGCCGCAGAATTCTTTGATAATATTTGGAATTCATCAATATTATACCCTCTAGACCACAGGTCTTCAACAGGGGGTCCGGGACCCCTTGGGGGTTCTACAGGGGGTCCTTCAAATCTTTGTGTGATAGAAACTTTTTTCTCCTTTTTTATATTAACCACTTGAACCCTAGTGTCCATATTCTGAGTACTTTAGCCAAAGATTTTCGGCAAAGAGTTTTGGTGTAGAGGGGAAAAAAGAGCACACAAGTACAGAGTGAAAGGTCAAGTTTATTAAGTATTGACGGTTCAAGTGGTTACATATCTGAAAACACAAATTGACATGAATCCAAACTACACTGATGATCGTGTTGTCAAATGAAACTATATTGAATCTGGGGGTCCCTGCTTCATCTCTCTCTCTCAGCTAAGGGGTCCTTGGCCTAAAAACGTTGAAGATCCCTGCTCTAGACTTAGTGAGACGTACCACCAAAACCCCTCCACAAAATATACCGATCCACAAGCTCACAACGTGTCACAACGTGATGTGCTGTGAGCTTGCAGATCTGCTATTGTTGGTGAATGTTCCCCCCAGAATAGGGATCCTGGGGCTCAAGTGGTCAAGGATGAAGTAAACTATACTATTCTCTCAAGTTGTCCTCGTAGACACATACTGTATGTTAGGGGGGAAGATTTACATTTGTACGAACGGTAATATGACATAAATGTAAGTTTCTATAAAGTAACAATGGACAGTAATTTAGGGGTGCCTTGGATGAAAAAGTTATTTACAGGGGCGACCTGAGAAAAGAAAACAGTACGGTACAGTACAGTAGCTAATACTCATAATGCTGCCTACAGTACAAAATATGTACCTAGACTACCTACTGTACAGAGTACCTTTGGTGTGTCTGGATACTTCTCAGTACTGTGCTGAGACAGTGGGAGAGTTATTTTCAGACTAGCAGTTCAAAGCCAATAGTTGGCCTAAACAGGTTTTTAGTTTTAGTCTGAATATCAAAAACACGAACAGTTGCGCGCGCACGCACACGCACACACACACACACACACACACACACACACACACACACACACACACACACACACACACACACACACACACAACCACATTTCCAGGTGGTTTTTAAATCAGATTTCTCAAGATGTGTATCAGTCTGGACACTCAGACACTGAAGCCTGATTTATACTTTGTTGTACAACGGTGTCACTCACCAGCGGTGTTCAAATAGCGGTGTGTACTGGACGAGTCGGTCCAAAAATATTAGATTTGAGAAAACCTTTTTGGGGATTAGCTTACAGTCTCAACAAAGCCTCAAAATGAGGAATAAAGGCAACTACAGTATGTACTACAGCAGGGATACTCAAACTTCCTCGAAGGCAAGGTCCAATCTGCTCAGTTTAAAGCTTGTTGGATGCGTGACTTCGAGGACATTAAGCTGGTGGGCCAGTCAAAATTGCGCCGCGGGCTGGAGTTTGAGTATTACTGTACTACAGTATATAGTATATTATTGAGTTATTTGTGCTTTTGTCGGGTCAAAAAAACTTGGGAAAAAAAGTTTAAAAAAATGTCCAGGGTTTGTCCAAGGCTTAAGTAAACTGAAGCGTGGCCTACATCTGGCCTAGATATGGCCTACATCTGGCCTAGATGATATGGCCTACAAACGGCTCAAAGTTTGTTGTACGCCCAGGGTCCTATTGGCCAAGCTTTGCAGGACGTGCTGTGATTGGCTAGCAGGGACACTTGATGAAATTAACTCATAAATAGCACCACTCACTTCACACTTCTACAATATTCACCTGTTCTGTTCATGCATGCTGGCTACCTTGGGCTGACAGTTCTATATACAGTTCTGCCTGCAGCCCCAGTACAGTACATTCACAATGATACTGTATGAACCTCACTTTTCCTTCTCCTTACCGGTTTTGCCAACAGGAAAAAAAAGCAGACTTTTTGGAAAGTAGCACGTGGTGGGAAAGAAAAATGACATGTTGAAATGAAGAGCTGCAGCTGCACTTTCAGGCTGCCTGCCTGGGAATATCACAACAGAATAGAATACTGTCACAGTCTGCCATATACTGTATAGTGTATAGCAGGGGTTTTCAAAGTGGGTGACAGGGCACCCTGGGGTGCCGCGACGGCAGTCCAGGGGTGCCGCAAGATCATTAATAATATTTGGAATTTATTTTACACTTGAAAAAAATATTTAGTATAATTTTATTAACTTGAAGTACAGTTATTTTCTGTCAGTTCTAACCAAAGTGGCTATTATCTCAACGTTTTCCTCGCAACATAATCACTAAAATATCGTCACTGTCAGGCAGAAACCTCTGTCGCACAAAACTAGTGAAAACAGCCGATCTACAAGCACACAACGCCTCGCGATGCGAGGCGTTGTGTGCTTGTAGATCTGCTGTTTTCACTAGTTTAGTACATTTTATAGATGATAAATACAAAAAGAAAGGTTTTGGACATACAAGGTTTCCACCCAACAACGACGATATTCTATAAATTTAAGGTGCTGGGAGTGAAAATTATAATGTAGGGGTGCCTCGGATTAAAATAAAATATTCATAGGGTGCCCTGAGACAAAAAGGTTTGGGAACCCCTGGTGTATAGTACTGTATCAGTGTTAATATCCTCAACTAAAACTATGAGGAAAAATTATATTCTTCCACTGATGAAAACTAAATAAAAGCATGATGACTAAAAGACTACATATATTGACAATTTCGTCAACAAATATAAACTAGGCTAAAATGTTAGGGAGGGAATAGTGGAGAAGAGATCTAGTAGAACTAAATGGCAAGTCATTTTATGCTTTGTTGCGCTCTTGAAATAGCAGATTTACAAGGTCCCAACACATAGCAGTTGTGAGCTTGTAAATCGACTTTTTTCAGCATGCAACCGAGTGCATAATCTGGCCTTACGACACCATCAAGGCCCGCCCAAAATACATTTATGTCGACAAAATCAACTGTAGATTTAGTCGACGAAAATCCTACATTTAGTCGACTAACATGGACTAAGACTAAGACCAGATCTATGAGCTCGCAATGGGCAGCATCACGAGTGCCATGCATGTGAGCTGGTATTGTAGATCGGTTATTTCCAAACAGCCAAAGTATAAAATAAAATAGTGTTAAAGTGATTTAACTCTTCCCCAAATTTTGCTTGGGACTCCCAGGACACCCCACAAGGACACCTGGGGGGGGGGGTGTCTTGCAGATTGCAGATCACTACTTTTGCTTCACGCTCTTCCTGTTTGACAAAGTCATTAATCCATTATTTAAAGGCCCGCTGACACGCCCCAAAATTATAATAGTATGATACAGTAGGTCACGTGGTCTCTCTGAAAACGGTCTGAAATAGTCTGAAATTCATGTCACAGTGTAATCTGCCCCTCTCCCCCCAACAACAGCTGACCAGTACAGTAAGTATTCTAAAGTACAGTCAATTAATTTGATTGGCTTTTAATTGCGCATTCCCACAATAACATCATAAAAATATTAACTTTAGGTGACAGTAACCCTTTAACATTAAAGTGTATTACCCCCTCAGGCCGGGAACATATTTTTGTGTATTACAATACATGTACAGTATGTAGTACAGTAATTTTTGGAAAAAATATTTAAGTTTAAGCCAAAGGTGTAAGCTATCAAATAGTTTTGGAATTTTGTTTCTAGCTGCTACAGAGGCTGAGTAATACGTTTTCCAGAAAAAAGGGGTAATTTTCAAATCGGACACAGGTCTTGTAGGGTTTTTTCAAATCGGACTTAGGCCTAAATGGGTTTTAAATGGCGGGAAGAAAAATATGAGATGGGAGATACGAGGTTTGCGGGGCAAACAGCGTGCCGAGATGCACTTTTAACGAGTGCCACACTAAAAGGAGAGCCCAGCAGAGGATCTGGCATTAGGTTACAGAGTGAAGATAAAAGCTTTCTGTATGGTTTTGGCTGGCTGCTTTCATGCGCTCATAACTACGCCGCTACTAATAGCAGTAAATATTTGTGCAGCTGTTCCGCGGCGCATCGCCGAGGTGGGGCAGCTATAATATTATAAGATCAAAAGGAATGATCGATGCAAAATGAGAGTCGTGATAGAGCCATCGCTAAGCTCGCTGCAGCCCAGGGGCACGAGAGAGAGAGAGAGAAAAAATGTGTTTCTTTGAAACCCGAGGGGCAGTGGTGGCAAGCAGTGTATGTTTTGTAATAACTAGCCCTTACCCGTTCAAAGATATGAGCTCCGAAATGATGTGCAGTGTGTGGGTTATGGGATGTGCACTGTGCACACAGTATATGAGGGATGGAAAGTAACTTTAACTGGTGCTTGCATGCTAATATGTAGGAGCATCAATGTAAGAAATACCCGTTCCATTTAACGGCTACAGAGATACTGTGTACCGATCTGCATGATTTTTGGACAACATCTGTAACAGGGCCAGAACCCCCCCCCCCCGCGCGCCCGCCCGCCCGCCTGCCCGCCTGCACACACACACACACACTCCCCCCCCCCCCCCCCCCCCCGTGTGTGTGTGTGTGTGTGGGTTTGTGTGTGATTGTGCATGGCCTGAACAACAGCGCCCCTCCCTTAACATGTGTGGTCACGAAAGGTACTGTAGGCTAAATAGATATAGATACACCATAAAAATGCTATTATACAGCATACGATTTGTGAAAGTGACAAACGGGCTTCACAGTTATGTCAGGTGTGTTCATATGCTGATGGTGATGCGATTTCAGATCAATTGCTCCAGCCACCGAGGAGAAACGCTGTTTCATACAGACAGACACTCACTCAGACAGACATTCGCAAAATTATAGTATAGATAGTACAAAGTACTCTGCTACAAAATAATTGTAGTGGAGTAAAAGTAGGATATTTGCCTCTGAGATGTAGTGGATTAGAAGTAAAAGTACTGAAAATTGGGAAAATACTCCAGTACTTTACTAGACTTGAGTATTTCAATTTGTATTATTTTTATACTCCACTACATCTCGGAGCCAAATATTGTATTTTTTACTCCAATAAAATTATTTGACAACTTTGCAGATTGAGATTCTCATGTTGTGTGAGCTTGTAGATCAATCAGCTATTTTAGAAAAAATCACACCTGTGTGAACTGAGCGGTGGTTCTCCCCCCCCCCCCCCCCCCCGTGTGTGTGTGTGTGTGTGTGTGTGTGTGTGTGTGTGGCCTGGACAACAGCGCCCCTCCCTTAACATGTGTGGTCAGAAAAGGTACTACACAGGCTTGAGGCTACATACAGACCCACCCACCCACATACAAACAAACTAACTAACAAACAAACATACCTACACACACGGCCACGCTATGGAGACGGTGTGACCACCGCTCAAAAAGTCTGACAAATATTATGAAAGTGACATTTTAAATACAGACTTTTGCTTACTTTGTACGTAACAGACAATTTCTATATTGTGGTACTTTTACTGAGTACTTCCTCTACGACTACTCCATGACAGCCATAAGCAGGGGTGTTGCACCAAATTCTGGGCCCTGGGTACAAGGATTCACTGCGGGAGGGGGTTAACCCATTTAGAAGCATTATTACACATTATTTTGTGCTTTAACTATTGAACAATAGCAGATATATAAGCTAACAGTGCGGCACCGAGTGCAGCGCTGCAAGCTTGTAGATCTGCTATTTTTTTTAAATCTTGAAAATGTGTGCAAGTATATTTCAAATCCTTCTAAGGTTTTTTTTTGAAAAACCTATGTTTCAATGTCAGTGGTGCTCAAACCTTTTCATGTGAAGGACCCCCAAAATGATATGTATTTGGCCACGGACCCCCATCTCAAAATATTTAGTTCCAGGGGCTTAAAAAATACATATGATTTGCACACATTTTCACTACTTTTCAAAAATAACAGATATACAAGCGCTGTGAGCTTGTATATCTGCTATTTTTCAATAGCTAAATAATTAAGGCCCCTCCACCTTGGGCCCTAGTAACTCAGTCCCACTGTTCCCCCCTTGTGACGCCCCTGGCCCAGGATCATGAGAGAGGGGCAGAAACGTGTGCCTTGAGAGCCGACCGGGGTGGGGGGGGGCGGTTTGTTATTGTTATATTATTATGAGTTATTCTACAGTGAGTCCAAATCATCATCATCATCATCACACTAATTACTGTGGGGGCCCCCGCTTACTTATCTGATCCAGCTACACAAGCTTTAGCTTCATTATGCAGCTGCGCTGTTGTGATTTCTTTCTGTGCACTTTTCCCTGACGATGGACCGGAGAGAGAGAGAGAGAGATTCCATTCCTACAGAAGCAACCGAGATGATTAATTTAAGATGTCGGCCCTGAAGTGCGGAATTAATATCGTCTCCGTCGGCCGGAAACCTCATATGTCCAAAACCGTTTCTTTTCATGATCCAAATTCAAAAGTAGCAGATCTACAAGCTGTACGAGCGTGTATATCTGCTACTTTTGTGTGACGCTGTAGTATGATCAAGTAGGGCATTCATTTACTAAAAAGAAACACAAAAAGTTTAATTATGGAAATAAGAGGTTTCTGCCCAACAGCAACGATATGTTTTAGACGATGCTATTCGTACTTTATTGCTGGATGTCAATATTCACCTATTGGCATACTGAGTCAAAGCCATAACTTTTGAAAGCAGAAAACATTTACTCACTGAACCAACTAGTTAACTACTGTAGATAATTGGATCCGCTCATCGCGGTACAAATAAACTTAAACTTGACCGCTTGAACTTGACAACTTGAACTTTCCAGCTAACAACATGTTAACACCAAACAGCAGATTTCTAGCCCCAGGTGTACTCTATGAAACAAAGGAGGATCAAAGTCCAACTGTTCTAAATAGAGGCCTTCAGAATGGTGAACAGAATACACAACCATCAGGTTCTTAAAGTCTGGGGCACTGGCGCAGAAAGCACTCAACTTGGATAGATAGCATGGAGATTCCTCACTCACTCCATAAGGACGGTCATTTCACCAGGGGCTGCTGCTGCTAGGATAGTAGTTAGCCATATAGCATCCCTATTCTGGCCCAAACATTTGGCGAAAATAGCCGATCTTAAGGCTCGCAACGCGCCGCTGCACTGGAGATTGGCTATTTTTGGCTACGAGATTTAGTGTAGAGGGGGAAAAAGGGACCCCTGGGGGACTTCAATAGGGTTTAAGTGGCTAATATAATTCTGGCAGCATTGATACACTACTGTACTGTACATGAGACTCAGACTTTGATTATGTTAGGCTACTGTAGAAAACCAGTACTTTTGGTAGCTTCAACATTACCAACTATCCAATAATCACCACTGTCCAGAGAATTAAAACATGCACATTTTCACTCAGTATTATACATACAGTGCTGACAAGTTCAGTGTTGGGTCCATTTCACTCATGTGTTCAGTGTGATTGTGCATAATTAAGCAGGCCCTTCCAAACATGTGGTCAAGACACTACAATACATGAGGCTCCCTGACAAGAAAATGAGGACCTGAAAATGATTTGAATCCAAATCTGATAATAGACTTATGTTGAAATATCCCCTCCTGCACAGAAAGATTCATCTACACATAAAATCCTACATATTTTTTTACTGTGCGTATTGCGATGCCATATAAACGTGAATACAATCTTCAAATTGAATTATACTTTGGACTAGTAACCTATATGAAGATAAGAATTGTCATAGGTTGAATCCTTCGCATATAGTCGACAGGGGAAATCTCGCTTTTTCGAACGCACATCATTTCGACCACAGAGCGTCGGCAGGTATTGCTACTCACCCCACGGAGGTTAGGGTTAGGTTTGGTTGTCGAAAAGATGACTAGAAATAGCGACATACTCCCAGCCGACAGGTCCAATTCCGGCCTATATGCTAGTGTGTATGTGAGTTTCTTGGAAATCTTTATTGGGGGGGAAAAACAAATATGTGTCCCAATCTCCCCAGGAGCCAGTCATTGCAATTTTTTTCATTTTCATTTTTTCATTTCATTTGAAAGCTGGGGATCATAGCTACAAAATGATATATTGGTTGTGGAGATTGACCCAACAGTTTTGAAGATATGGCTTATAGAATGATGCCATGCTGAAATAGTACTTTTGAGATATTCAAGTTTTAAATAAATTTCTAACCTGCAATGACCTGACTCCGCCACATGGGGAGCAATCTTCAATTCAATCTTCAATTCAAAGAAGCTTTATTGGCATGAGAACACAAACGTTTACACAGTGGTGGAAAAAGTACCAACATTTTATAATAAAGTAAAGTATCAATTCTGCAATGTAGAATCACTCTGTTACAAGTAAAAGTCCAGAATAAAAAATGTACTTGAGTAAAAGTACAAAAGTATTGGTATCCAAATGTACTTAAAGTACCAAAAGTAAAAGTACAAAATGTTTGAAAATAGCAGATCTACAAGCTCACAACGCGTCGCACCGCAATGCGTTGTGAGCTTGTAGATCGTCTATTTTCAAATAGCCTTGGTATAACATAGGGCTAAAGTGGTTTATGTATGTTTTAAACTTTAGTTATTGCTCTCTAAAAAGATAATGCCACAACAGCATCTCAAGCATTATTGGGCTAAATGTTAAGACGCTACAGTGCGCCAACCGTGAAGCAGTTTAACCAATTTGCTACATACGTCTACACAAACGGTCAGATTACAAAGATAAATTGCTTAGTGAAGGCTCACAGATGTCACCATAGGGTACGCTCCAGCAGAATGTCCCGTAATGATCGTATTATTTAATGAGGAGCATTTTAATCCGATCGGTCGTCGTTTCCTTAAAAAGGTATTAATGTATCTAAGTGCAGTACACCTCGCAACCGATGGGGTCGCATGGCTGAAAAACAACAGAAAATGGCATCTGATCGGATTAAAATGCAGTTTATTAAACAATACGAAAGATACGGGTAATTCTGCTTGAGCGTACCATACTGTGACATCTGTGAGACTTCAGTAAGCACGTTATCTTTGAAATATGAAGGTTTTTGTAGACGTACGTAGCAAATAGGATTAACTGCTCAACACGAGGTTGAAGTGAACCTATTACGTGTGCAACAGGGCTAACTGTGCTAAATGTAGCATAATCAGTGTTTGTGTAACTTCAGCCAGAAGGATTATTTGACCTGATAATAAAACACAATCTACAGGCTTAACCGCCTCGCGTTGTGAGCTTGTAGAAGAGAGCAACAATAGAGTTGGGTCACGTTTTATTTGTTTATAGCCTGCAGCTAGCGCTGCAGCTAGCGCTAGCTAACGCTAGCTAGCGTTAGCCGTTAGCCACTCATAGCCAGTCAACCAGAATAGTCTACTCTAAAGTCAACTTTCCGACGGCGAGTGAACGATTGCATTCCATCCATGTTTTCTTGGCTGTCAATTTATTGTCCAAAAAAACAAACACCCTGAACGTTAGAATTAGATAGTTTAGGACGACACTGATCTATTCAATGCTAAGCTAACTCAGTGACAAAGGAAGCTTCCGCACCGGAGCATACGTCACAGACGTCTCCAGGCCGCTCCAGGATCATTTCACCAGCGTAGAAGAAGAAACAGCGGAAGTCAAGAACGGCGGAAGAATAATAAATAATAATACACAAAATCATACATTACGTGGTTAATAATTGTTCATTTGGAACACACGTGGCATTAAATTAATGGGATAAATACTGTGGGTTGCTTCGCTAAGTAATGGAGTCCCGATATTACCGCATTTGGCTACAAACGGCTAACAAAGGCTGGCTAGTTAGCATTTTAGCTAATATAAACTGGGAGGACTAACAGAATTATGTACCGATCTCTCACATTAATTAAAAAAAGTCTTATTTACATGCAGAGTTAAGCTCTGGCGTTTAAGTGAAATGTAGCCTAGATATTATGAGATGCTGTTGTGGCATAAAAAAAAAAAGAGCAAAAAAAAAAAAAAAAATCATTTTGGCTACAGGGAATAATGACAGTCCCCGAGATGACTAGCTGCTGGGGGTGCTGGGACACATATGATATTTCCGCTCCCATTATGGAAACTGGTTCCAGGGGGTCCCCAGTAAACTGTCCTAATACAGCATCACAACCACTTTAACCACTTTATCCATTTACATGTTGGCTATTCTAAAATAGCAGATCAACAAGCTCAAAGGTAAGGTAAGGTAAGGTAATTATTTATAAAGCGCCTTTCACAACAATAGTTACAAGGTGCTGTACAGTAAACACAGTGCGTCACCTGTACTACATCTGCCATTTTTGAAATGTTTTTGAAATACTCTATAGAACATTTTACACAAATCATCTCTTCTGGGGGTCCCTGGCACAAAACCTTTTCAGATGAGGGGGTCCGTGGCCAAATACATATCAATTTGGGGGTCCTTGGCATGACAAAGTTTGAGAACCACTGGTTTAGACGATGCTATCTGGGCTTTTATTAAGTGAATATTTACCTATTGGCATGCCAAGACCTACTGTATGACTTGAACGCAGAACAAAGAAACTCACTGAACTAGCAACACTATGCTGTGGTTAAGAATGTTAAGAAAGCAACATTGGGACTTGAACTTGAACTTGACATACTTAAGCAGGTTAAAGAAATGATAACAGCAACCGTTCCAACCCTAAATGAACTCTAAATGAGACAATGGAGGATCACCGTCCAAATATTCTAAAAACAACAATAACAGAGGCATTCTGAATCCAGCAAGGCTTCTCAAAGTGGGGTCTGGGGACCCCCGAGAGTCCTCAATGGGGGGTTCCAGGGGGTCCCCAGTTAAATAAGTAAGCAATATTACACGAGAAGGTGTGCACTATCGTGGTTATTGGCACGCCAGCCTTGCTGCAAGAACGAGCCGACAAGTGAGTTCTGAAGGCAGGGCTGATTTTTTTTTCTTTTTTTTTGGGGGGGGGGGGGGGGCCTTCCTTGACATGAAAATGTTTAATCACTACTGACATTGGCTACAGAACCTGCAGCAGCACCCTCTATAACATATGATTTATATTTATAAAATACCAGTAAGACTCCCTAATCGGGAGATAAGCGACCGTCACGTCGCATACACAAACTTTAGAAGGCAATCTTAGCCAATCAGAAGGGGCTCTTGAGCTCTTGATATAAGGAAATAAGAAGGGGGGAATATTAACATGTTATGAGTGATAACATGCAACGTGATATTTTATTAATATTACAATTATTATTATAGCCTAATTATTATAATGAATCACTTGCTAGTTCAGTTCCAAAACGTTTCTGCTACAAATAAGGTCAGTCTGGCCCTCGGGGTGAATGCTAATCTTACACGGTTCAAATCCATCATTATTTATGATTCCAGGAGGTCATTCTTACTGACCTGCAGGGGCGTCACAAGGGGTAGGAAAGTGGGACTGAGTTACTGGGGCCCAAGGTGGAGGGGCCCTTATAACTTTATCTATTGAAAAATAGCAGATATACAAGCTCACAGCGCGGCACCGAGTGCCGCGCTGCGAGCTTGTAGATCTGCTATTTTTGAAAAGTTGTGAAAATGTGTGAAAATCTTTGAATATATGTATTTTTTAAGCAAACATTTCTAACTCAAAATTTGCTTCTGGGGGGTCCCTGGAACTAGATATTTTGAGATCGGGGTCCGTGGCCAAATACATATCATCTTGGGGGTCCTTGACATAGGTTTCTTGCACACATTTTCAAAAATAGCAGATATACAAGCTCGCAGCGCGGCACTCGGTGCCGCGCTGTGAGCTTGTATATCTGCTATTTTTCAATAGTTAACATTCATGGGGGGCCCGCAGTGAATCCTTGTACCCAGGGCCCAGAATTTGGTGTGACGCCCCTGCTGACCTGTGGAGGCGTTTCACATCATCTGGCAGCCAACATGCTGCTGTGACATTAGCTATACTATTGGAGGAGGAGGAACTCTAATATTGACGGAGCTTAACATTGCCTTAATTAATGCAACTCAATTAATGCTGCCCACAGCTCTGGCACCAAGTCAACTTTTAGAAATTAATGTCTTGGAACAGAATTACGAAGATGAGATCTTAGGCCTATAGCTACTCAGGCTTAAAGGAGTAGTTCACCCCCAAAATGACTTATTTTCTATTGATTACTCATGCCATGGAGACTTGAGTTCAATAATATTTTGCTATTTGTCGCATTCCTTAGACAAAAATGTAATTGTTGTAAATGTACCCCCATTGATTCTGGATAAATGCATTTGGGTCACCATCCGGAATCAATGGGGGTAAATGTATTGTAATCAAAATATTGTCTTAGGAATGTGATAAATACAAAAAAAATATTACTGAAATCAAGTCTCCATGGCGTGAGTAATCAATAGAAAATAAGTCATTTTGGGGGTGAACTACTCCTTTAAATCTGTCAAATAAGATTCACATTCATTCTGGGCTAAGACTTTGCTGTCTGTGGGCTGTCCAAAAACAAAATCACCTTACGCGGTTATTCAATCAAATTTATACGCATGTATTTAATTCTTCTACATGTAAATGTCAAAATCTGTTCTGTTTATAGATGCCTTCTCTTGTTAGTATCGGTTAATTAAATTAAATTAATTCTAAGCGGTCTTGGACGATAAAAATGCAAGTCTTTTATAAGTAGATTTACATTTATGCCTAAATGTAAATCAACTAGTAAAAGTAGATAGTCTACTGTCATGTATCAACTCTAAACAGAATCACATCACATCTTTCAGCTGACTCTGTTGCAGTCAGACAGCTAGTCCAAGTATACAGTATAACCTACTGTATGGCAGTAGGGTAAACTAACTATAAGTACATTTACTCAAGTACTGTACTTAAAGGAGTAGTTCAGCACTTTTCAACCTGTCTTCATATAATAGGTCCTCACTAATGTTCATGATACAATATCACAATTTTTTTCTACTCAGTCCAAGTCTCCTAGGAGAGCTGTGGGAAGTTCAGGATCCATCGTCTTGTGACATCATCATTTTCCCAAAAAAAAAGATTAATCAATATTTTTGAAAAAAATATTTAGATTTTTATTATTGCGAGAACAATGGCTTCCACTTTAAAATTGCAACTTTTCAGGAATAGAAAGCCTGCAGTTTCTATAAGCTGGATTGGCAACCGATGATGAGGCAAATATTGTACTTTTACTCCACTACAATTATTTGACAACTTTAGTTACTAGTTACTTTGTAGATTTTGATTATTATTGCAAAACATACATTACCCCCACTACAGCCCTATATACATTTTGGCCATTTGAAAATAGCAGCTATAGATCTACAAGCTCACAATGCAACACCATGCAACATATAGTGTGAGCTTGTAGATCTGCTATTTTCAAATATTATATTTGTAGGCTATAGGCCTATACAAGTTAAGAATTTGTAAACTTGTGAAATGCATATTTCTACTTTTGGTACTTTAAGTACATTTAACCAATAGACTACTTTTGTAAATTAAAAAAATCAGGAATTTGACTTGTGACTTTAGAGTATTTCTAAATTACAGTAACGTACGTGTTGCTACTTTTACTTATAAATAAAACAAAATATGTATTCCAACGACACTGCAGCACATCAGCGACACACGTGGGTTTATTGTCAGTTCTCAAACAAGGTCAACTCAACGCTGAAGAAAAGGAAAAAAAGTTGAAGCCTGCATTGAATTGATTGAAAAATAAACATGAATAAAAACATACGTACCGTGTTTGTTTATTCTGGATGTAGTTCAGCTGGTCTTCTGTCAGTGTTACTGTAATAAACTCTCATCTCTTTCAGGGTGATGATGATGAATGATGATGATGATGAAGATGATATTATTATCGTCTCACTCAGTCGCAGATGTCGCAGATGTTTTGTTCCCAGACAGCACAGCTGCAGCTCGGATCGTTGATGATTGCTGCCGGTCGGGACATGTTTCTTCTTGAAATAAATCAATGCAAATCGCGTGATTCGCGTCTCTGATGAAGTGAGCCTTGTCTGCATACAGACAGACAGACAGACACACAGACACACAGAGAGTCAGACAGACAGTGATTGTAGAGTTGTGAGAACAGGATTAAATCCCGGTTCGAAGCAGCAGCAGCAGTGAAAGATTTTCTCGTGTTTCATTCGTGCTCTTGCTGTGTGTACTGTAGTCTGTGTGTCTGTGTCTGACTGTGTCCCCAATCTGAGGCTGAGTCACTGCAACATCTGCTCTGACTGCTCAGCAACTTATCAACACAACAGCCAGAGTGGTCTGTTGGACTCTACTTTACATAATTTTTCCTTGAGTAAAGTGGTAATGGTAACAGGAAGGGTGGGCACGATATACACTACAGGGACATCTGGGCACGTCCAAAATAATATTTTGGACAAATTATTAATATTATTAATAATTTGAATTTTTGAAAAATTGTCTTAGGCTACAGTAGGCTACATGATTAGAACATAAAGGTCTAATATTTCTAGAATTGCTACAATTGAAAAACCCTGTGTATTTTGGGACTAAACAAGAAGTTGAAGGATACAATTCATTTTTTTAAATAAAATAGCCAATTTACATCGAGGTGCCCAGATGTCCCTGGTGCCCATCACAATATATATTGTTAGTAGAAGTCATGTAGGCTATTAAAATGTTTGTGTGTGTGTGTGTGTGTGTGTGTGTGTGTGTGTGTGTGTGTGTGTGTGTGTGTGTGTGTGTGTAAAAAGTGAATTTTTTCCCCTCAAAGATGCAGCTAATGGAATTTTTTAATATTCAAGTAAAAATACCTCAAAATGTGCCATTTTAAAAAAGACCATGGAATATGGCATTAATTCATAAATATTTAAAAACTAAATAAGAGATTTCTGCCAGATGACATATAATAATGTTCAATCGCATTATACTTCAAGGTTCAAGGTTCAAAGTTGTACTTTATTGTTACATCTTTTGTAAAGGTACATAAGAGTAAAACTTATATTTTTGCTCAGCTTCCTTCAGACAATGCAGTGGTATAAATAAAATAACAGAAAAGGAGGAGGTCGGCTGGCAATTCTTTTTGCCCTGGACTGTTCTCGTCTTTGACAGTTTGTTCATGTCATGTTATTCTTTTAATATGATTTCTGGGTTGGTCAAGGAATAGACAACAAGGACATACCATTACCTTCTTCCAATGCATCCCGCTCATATAGTATCACCATTATAGTAGGCCTAGGCCTACACAAAGTCCAGTAAGTCTAAAATACAGCTGAACTTTACAACTAGATTTCATTCAGTTTTCAGCAATGCAACTGTCCTTCCTTTACTAAGATGCTTAGATGACTCATCAGTCTCGTGTTGGCGGGCAAATCTTAGGCCTACTATGCTGTATATCAGGTGACCCAACATCTGTCACTGTCGAATGAGCGACTGCAGAGAAATTATATATCCTTCTATCCAAATGCCACAGACTGCTGGTTCTTGCACATTTTCAGTTACTATGTATTTGGACACAGACTGCACCATCTGCCCAAATATTTACTGTTTCCAATTGTCAATCATCATTCTACTCAAGTTACTAGTTGCTTTGTAGATTTTGATTATTATTAGAAACCACTTCACTTCAGAGCTATTATTATGTATACTTTTGTAATTTGAAAATAGCCGATCTACATATATATTATCTACATATATATTATTTTTTATACATTTGAAAACCTGCAGAAAACATTACTTTTACTTTTGGTATTTTAAGTCTTATATTGTGATGGCAATACTCTTGTACTTTTACTTTAGTAAGTTTTTAATACCGGACATGTACATGAAACAGATTTGGTTATATTTCTACAAAGGGTATCGATACTTTTACTTAAGTAAAACATGTGAGTACTTCTTCCATCACGTCCGTCCGTCCGTCCGTCCGTCCGTCTGTGCCTGCCTGCCTGCCTGCCTGCCTGCCAGCCAGCCAGCCAGCCAGCCAGCCAATGTGACTGTCTGTGTGTACTGTCTGTCGGTGTCAGTACACAAAACAAAATCATGCAGATCTCCTTGCCATCTTGGATAAACAAACAGACAGACAGACAAACAACCGCCTCAGAATGTGAGCACATAGCCTAGGGGAAGTTGTAATAATGAGTGGAGCTGTCACGACTCACGAATAATTCATAGTGTGCTTAAATCACACGTAAACCTTGTGAGCTTGTAGATTACCTATTTTCAAAGTATAATATAGGGCTGACATAGTAACATATTACATAGTTATATATAGGGGCACAGTTAGACAGACTCATACAAAGATCTCCATATATGGGCACAAAAGGGTCACACTGTACAACGGGTACTCTGAAAAGACCCTAACACTATGACGCAGAAATATCAGTGGGATTGGCAGGTGGCATAGGTGTCATGTCATGGCCAGCCTGCCTGTCTATGTCAGTACTCAGTATACACAAAACCAAATCATGTTCATCTCCTATGCCATCTTGGATAAACAGACAGACAGACAAACAACAGCATCAGAATGTGAGCAGACTGAGCACATAGCCTTAGGAAAAGTTGTAATATATTGGATAAACAAGCCTGCCTCCCTTTGACTCAGAAATATTGGTGGGATTGGTGGTGGGACGTACAAGTACAGTAGGTGTCATGGCCCGCCCCTCTGCCCTTCTTGCCAGGTTCTCTAGCCCTGGACATGTTACGTTCCTCTTAGTGTGGGCTCTGTTCTTCGGGGTCTGCTCAATATGCCGACGGGCCGCTGTTCCGACTAGCGTTGGCAGGTTAGTTACTCTTCACAGTTACCAGATTTTGCCCTAAAATCACGCAAATCGCTACACAGTATGTCTACACTCATGTCATCAACATGGATCTGTCCCATATAGCGCCACCATCAGGCTGATTTTTTCAAGCACATTTTTGGACACTGCTCCTACACATTTTGGCCTAAAATCACGCTGCGCCTGACAGTCGCTTATCTCCCGATTAGGGAGTCTTACTGGTGGTCTTCTTTGGTTCGCCTTTCGTATTGTTTCTCTGGTTGCTTAAGTGTTATGTATTGTAATTGTTATATTCTGCCTAGCGTCAGTACTTCTATGTTTAGTGTTTTGGTCTTGTAGCTTTGTACTAGTTAGTTACCCATGGTGTTGTGCATCTTATTCTGTGGTATTGTTCCTGGTGTTTCCTGTTGTCAGTTAACCTGTGTCTATAGTCAACATCTATGCAGGGTGGCAGCGGCTCGGGGGTAGAGAGTCGCCACTTGGCAACCGGAAGGTTGCCTATACATTTGTGTGTGTGAATGGGTGAATGTAATGCACAATCTGTGTAAAGTGCCTTGGATAAAGGCGTTGTATAAATGCACCATTTATGCCTTTGTGTGTTCAGTTCCTTGTCAGTTCGTCATTAGTGACGTGGTCAGTCCTAGTTCGTTGTGTACTCAAAGTTATTCCAGTGTATTTCTCACTTTGAGATTCCTAGTGTTCCTCATGTTTCACTTGTGTGGGTTTTTGATAATAAAAAAAACTCATGCATCTTCACTACCTGTGCCTGTTCGTTCTAAAAATGGCAAAATAATTTAAATACTCAGAAGGACCTCAAAGTTGTACTCAAGTGCAGTACTTGATAAAATGTACTTGGTTACCTCCCAGCAACATGTTTTGCTGTGACGCGCAGCCCATAGGGCCTCATACAGGCTATTAATACAAAGCGCGGCTCGCATTAAAGTGACTCATGTTTCTCTGAAGCCCATTACATTCATTGGTGTTTTCTTCTATCCCTGTTGCACCACAGTGGCACACAGGACACACAACCCCTGTGACCCACAACGCACAGGGACAAGGATGGCTAAAAAGTACTCACATTTATTTCTTTGTTTCTTTTTTTTTTCAATACCATTTTTTACTTTACAATTCTATGTAGAAACTTGCTGTTACAAGCCAAAGTGCTGCATTTGAAATGTTTTGTCCTGTTACAACGTGTTTGCTTCAGCTATTTTTTAAACAGACAAAGTACAAATGTCTTTGATGGTTAATGCATGTACTGTAATTGTTATAATCTAAATCTACAGAGTAACTAAAGCTTTTAAATAATTGTAGTGGAGTAAAAAGAATATTTGCCTCTGACATGTAGTAGGAGTAGAAGTTAAACGTACTTTGTAAAATAGGCATACCGGTACCCGAGTATAGTAAAAAAAATAATAATAATAAAAATACCATTTGTACTTTAGTACTTGTGTAAATGTAGCCTACTTTGTCACTTTCCACCCATGAAAGTGACGGTGGTTTTTATGGTCCCTGGTGTTGCGTCACCACAGCGGCACCAGGGCACCACAACCCTGGTGAACCCTGCGGCAGCGCTGCTGCAGAGAGACAGCCCTAATGAGATTAAAATGCACCCCGAGCCCAGCGTGACTGTCATTTGTGACGTCTCCTCCTCTCCGCACCGTGACACGCACTGTCCTTCAACTCCTCCCTCGCTCGGTCATGTGACACGGCCAGGGATTACGACAGGGTGGGGGTGGCGGGTGGGGTGGGGTGGGGTGGGGTAGTGGGGTGATTGGGTTCACGGGGCTGAGAGAACTCAAGGCAAGAATTAGGCGCCATGTGGCTCGATGTGCTTTCTCTATGGGAAGAACATGTTGGGTTGAAACCTTTTTTCTTTTCTTATGCCTACAAGCTCACGGCACATCGCATTTTGAAATAGAAGCTTTAGGTTTTGCGTTTTTCAGATCGATTAGAACATTTTTGCACTTTTTCTTCGAATTTGTCAGTGGTCTAGGACAGTGGTTCTGAAAGTTGGGTCCGGGGACCCCCCCCCCCCCCAGGGCTCCTTGAGGGGGTTCCAGGGGGTTCCGAGATAAATTACGGATAGTTAGGAACCACATGAACCTCTATGTGTGTAACTGGACGCTTTCGGGTATATTTTGTTCCATTTATCAGAGTTATGGTGGTCCGTGGTCTAATGCAGGGGTTCTCAAGTTTGGGCCCTATATATACATAAGCCATTTTCAAAAGATCTTGACATTCTTTGAAAGTGTTTGAATATTTTGGGCCCTAGTAACTCAGTCCCCCCCCCCCCCCCCCCCCCCTTGTGACGCCCCTGTGCTGTCCAGAACACATGTGGGCAGACAGACAGTAAAGTGTCATGCAGTGGATTTATGCACTGTTGACATGGAGCTCCGCAGGGGAGCATGATGCAGGCCTCTCTGGACCGCCTACCAACTCTTTGACCTCAATGTACATCCTTACGTCCCTACATGTCCTTCTTACGTCCCTAAAATGTCCACCCATATGTCCCTAAAATGCCCATCCTTATGTCCCTAATGTTATCCTTGCTTTATTACTGCAAGTCGCTCTGGATTAAGAACGTCTGCTAAATGCTAAATTATAAATTGTCCATCCGCCCCTAATGTCCATCCTTATGGACATTGACCGCCAAGGACAAGACTCTGAGGCGACTCTGCCCCTCAAACTGAATCAGTTGATGGGGAAAACAGCTCAGGAGAGGTTTCAACCCAGACCCATTACTCCATATCAGTGTGGTTCTCATTCTCAGCCACTTTGTGCAAAGTTTAAAATGTTGGACTACCTCCAGACAGACAAGGCCTCACAAACCCCACTGTGATCTTTGGCGCCCCCCCAAGGAGGGGCCCGGACCCCTAGGCATGCCGTGACTTAATCAAAATATATGTTAGGGCTGCAACTACGTATTTCCTATAGCTACTACTTATTATTATCGATTGCTTTTTCAATAAATCGAATAATCAAGAAGCTCGTAAAAAAATAATTATCAATGAATCGACTTCAGCAACAACTTCAGCCCTTACACTTTGTCTATTTAGAAATAGCTGATCCATAAGCAGCACACAACACATCTCTATGTGATGCGTTGTGAGCATGTAGATCTGCTATTTTCAAAGGCTTTTTGTACATTTTATATACTCTAGAAAACTTGAAATGGGACCTTAATGAGTACTTTTACTTTTGGTACTTTAAGTACATTTTTATACCAAAACTTATGTAATTGTATTTACTCAAGAAAATGTTGAATAGATTATTTATATTGCAGTATTGATAGTTTTACTTATGTCAAAATGTAAGTACCTTTTCCCACCACTGACGACATGCAAGTTGTTGTTAATGTAAAGTCACTCCATCAGCAGAGATGGATGGCTCTATGTTATCACGCACAACAAATGCTTCCCTTATGCTCCGCTTCCCACAATGAGCCTCTTTATGCTGGCCTCATCAACAGTCCAGACACAACATGCTGGCCAATGAAAATGCAAAACCACTTGATATTTAGATTGAGGATTACCACTTACTTGACTCATTGTCGACCCCCCCACCCCTTCTAATTCAATTGAGTTTGTTGTCGGCATCCATAGGCATGGGAATTCTCAGCCGTGGAAGAAGTACTCAGAATTTGTATTTTTCGTACAGCCAAAATAAAAAAGGAACACTATGTAACGAGTATGTTACTCTACTACAATATAACTTATACAATCTATAGGGTAATGTTAATATAACCTATACAAGCTGTATGGTAGAGTATGTTAATACAATATAACTTATACAATCTGTATGGTAGAGTATGTTAATACAATATAACTTATACAATATGTATGGTAGAATATGTTAATACAATATAATGGTAGAGTATGTTAATACAATATAACTTATACAATCTGTATAGTAGAGTATGTTAATACAATATAATGGTTGAGTATGTTAATACAATATAACTTATACAACTGGGTGGTTGTATTTGGTCTCCCTGCTCTTCTATTGAGACATTTAGATCGTGTCAAACGTCAAGTCTCACCTATAGACACAGGATCTGAGATGAATTTTGACCTGATGGTCAAGATTCTATTCATCCCCTGAGGAAGCAGGCAGGCTCTATTAGCGCTGTGAGGCGTTGTGAGCTTGTAGATCGTCTATTTTTGGCAAAGAGGTTTGGTGTAGAAGGGAAAAAGAGCAGACCAAGTACAGAGTGAAAGGTCAAGTTTATTAAGTATTGACGGTTCAAGTGGTTAAATATCTGAAAACAAAATTGACATGAATCCAAAATACATTGATAATCATGCTGTCAAACAATGAAACTATATGGAATCTATGAAAAGCTTGTGGGGTCCCTGCTTTATCTCTCTCAACTAAGGGGTCCTTGGCCTGAAAACGTTGAAGACCTCTGGACTAACTTATCTTTCGTATCAATAATATAACTCTACAGAACAAAGCACATTGTACTTCTAGTTACTCTCCAGGCCTGGTTAAAGCGGTGAGGAGGTGAACTGCTGACTGCACTGTGGTGAAATGTTCTTGCTTGAAAGCCTTGAATGCTCCTTGACCTCAAGGCTGTCTGGAGGCTCGTTGTTTTTATTGCATCCCAAGTCACTCTTATTTGTACACAGAGTGAGACAAAGCAGAACCTTTCTCAACGTGGGGTTTGGAAACCCATCTCTGCTCGCCAACACACACAGCTCAGACAACAGATCTAACAGTTGCGATGGAAACTATCGCTGCAATACCTTTAATTTATTGATTTATTAGAGACTTTTTTCAAACGCATAAATAGTTCGAAGGTTTCTGCCCGACAGCAACGATATAACCTCTCACTGGTGTATTTTTCACAATCCATCACTCAAAATGTGTTTTCGACAACTTCTCTAAACAGTGAGTGACTCTCAGTTTCGGCAGGGGCAGGGACGTGCAGAGAATTTTGGAGAGGCAGGGGCCTTTTGGTGAAAATATCGAAAATAGCAGACCTCCAAGCCCAAGGCTACTGGAGATGTGGTGTAAGACGGCATGGATTTCTACATGCTGCATTCAAGTTCAGGAGAGTTTGGACAAGGCAATTCTCTTCAATGCTGCCTTCAGGTATGGCATGGAAAGAGGGCACTTTTTACAGACGGATAAAGCCCTTGATAAATATCAAGCCCGTTGAAGTCTATGTGTGCACGTGCCTGGCATGGGGAGGGGGTTTGTGTGTCCAGAGTCCAGACAGCCAGCAGCTGATGAGGGATTAGCAGCCGCCCCGGCATGGCAGCGTAGCGACGTATCGTACTGCACTGACATAATCTGACAATTAGTTCAACTAGAAGCTTTAGTCTAAACTAGACACTCACACACTGCACATGAAGAACAAGTGTTTTTGGGATAGCTTCATGCTAATATTTGTGTACTGTTGACTGTGTCAGTGCTTGTTTTAGATTTTCCCCTCTGTTTTAATAAATAGAGCAGGCCTATAGTCAATCATTTCTACCCCCTTTTCTCCCCAATTTAGTCTTTGTGCCATTGAATCTCCCCAAACATTTTGCTGTTGTATCCTGCAGGCTCACCTGCAAGTGAGTAGGAGCCCCCACCGGGAGGAGAGGACACAGCACCTCCATTCATCCCACTCCTCCCGCTCAACCTTCCCCACTGACATGATCCGCACCCAGCCTGTAGGGGGTGACAAATACCACCGTCCCTGCCCTGGCTTCCCTCCCCCGAACATGACCTTGATGTCTTTGTACAGACGCTCGGTCACAGGGATTTTTCATGCTAATCAGTCTAAAATCGCCAAATTTTGTACAGATGTAGCCCAGGGCTTGCTCTAATGATTTAGCTAGGGCACCCGAGTTGGCGACCTTCGGGTCGCCACAGCGGCCAAATCAAGTAGGGCTCCCAACTTGATTTGGCCGCTGTGGCGATCCCGAAGGTCGCCGACTCGGGCGCCCTAGCTAAATCATTAGAGCATGCCCTGGGCTACATCTGTGCAAAATTTGGCGCTTTTAGACTGATTAGCACAAAATTACCATTCTATCTCGCTAAGACCCCCGACTACACCAGATGTATGGTGGATTCGAACTAGGGATGGCCAACGGTTAACTGTTACCGTTAAACCGATAAGAAATTGGTTACCGGTAAGCACTAACGGTCAATTTTGACCGATAAAAAAGAAAAGAAAAAGGAAATCAACCCATGTGTCACACCAAAAGCCCCGTACACCAATATCTACGCAACATCAAGTCATCAACCATGCAACTATACGCGCTGTGGTCACACATTTCTGGGACACCATTGTCTGTGTAACATCCAGCATGCACGAAAAACAAAACAGACCCCGTCACATTGAATCCCGTTTAAGAAGAGCTTAAAACACAACTTTCTAATGTTACATGTTGATGACGTGAGGAACGCTAAAGTCGTCTTGGTTACAGAGTAGGATATGCGAAAATAACAAAGCTGAGCTCAGAGTCGCAAATTCAATGATCGCTGCATCAGCACACACAAAACACGGGCGAGAGAGAAGAAAATTAATTAAATGGACATCACGTTTAGCCGATTCAACCATTCCAAAAGTTATACGATTGAAAGTTATTGTTCTACATACGAGCATCTCGCTGCGGCTGTTTAGTTAGGCGATAGCCAGGGAGTGCACAGAATGTTAGAGAGGCATGGGCTGAATGGCCTTTTGGTGGACAATTCTGTTGATAAAAGTTAAGGGCTCCAGCCCCATACTTGCTGTATGTGCGCACGTGCCTGGTGAAAGCGCATCACATTACAGACTGATCATTTCAATGCCACCGTTTCTTTGCAAAAACACATTTCTTTTAGAAAACATTTGTATTCTTGTTTCTCCTAGTTTTATTGTTTGTAATGTGTAAATATGGCACTTTATTATGGGGAAAAACTGGTGTATTTTCCTTTTTTAAATCGCTAAAATAGCGCATTTTTGAACACATTTCCTTAACGCATTTTTGAAGACATTTCCTTAACGGTTAACGGTTAATTAACTGATAAGGCCTTTCGGTTATCGGTTAAGAAAAAATCTCCATTTGGCCATCCCTAATTCGAACCCCTATAGACTCCGCCCGAGCACCTAGTGGCATTGTGGACCAACTGCGGGGGACGGTGTATTGGAGGGCCATCGATTTCAGCAATCAATGTCAAAAATGGCGTTTCAGTTTTGGTCACAATAATTCAACACACGGTTGCCTGAGGTTGAAAAGTGGAGGCCTCTCTCACCCTTCTGGAGTTGCACCAAGCCTTACTCAGAACATCCCATAATAACATCACCCCGGAGGGTAAGGCCCTTTCAACATACATTGTTTCAAGAAAACCGATCTGTCCGTCAATCCGTCTGTTCATAGTTAAGCATTATTAAAAATGAATAAAGTTAAATATGTCAGCGTACATAATACCACATTGTATTTCAAACGGTAACATATTGGTTGTCTTAAGATTCCCGTCTCTCTGCTTGGGGAACACAGCAAGAAGTCATGATTACATTTTGATCTGCAAATATTAAAACAACAAACCCCCATATGTCTCTCCACCACTTGACCAGCTGTATAATATACTCGAAATTGTCCCGCTCATATTTTGCCAGCCCTCGCAGGCAACCTGATATTAGTTAATATCTCATTACTTGTGCGGTCGCACTGGCTCGCACACTTTCCAGGAGCGCATTTCTCTTGTAATTCGTGCAGTGCCCAGAACTGCAGAGAACGTTGCCATTTTTAATAATCTATCTTTCATCGGCCGTCTCAAGTTCAAGGGCCTCGCATGTTAAAAGGAAGTGAGGCCTGTATTGAATGAAGCACACTGTTTGGAGAGGAACAAAATCTTTCACTGAACCGGTTCTGCAGCGCTTCAAACCACTTGAACCCTCTGTGCACGTTTTTTTTTCCTTCTAAATAAAATGAAAATAGCAGATCTACAAGCTCACGAATCGTCACACCACAGTGCTGTCGTGTGCATGTAGATCGACTATTTCCCCCACAATTGTTCAGAAGATTTTGTGGTTAAGAGGTTAAATAAGTGGCTAAACCTGGCTTTGAATATAAGGTTGGAAAGCATTTGGGTCTGATGTGTCACTCTTATCCACCTAAAGCCAGCAGATTATTATTTATTTAAATGTAAGGTTTGTCAATGCCGTACCAAGCATATGATATGGATCTCCAACACGGCCTTGTCAGTTATGAGAGGCTACCCGATCTCCCCCCTTTGCTAAACTGCCAAGTGACAGAGAAATAGGGTTGGACGAGGAGACGAATCTGAAACACAACCCTTATTGCTCCTCTGCCCATTTCTCTCCGTCTCTCGATCTCGCTCTCTTTGATCAATTGTTGTTTTCCATGGGCAGCCACCAACAAAATGTCTGAGAAACCTGGAAATCGTCTTGTGGATATAACTGTACGCGCAGGGCAAAGCGACCCCGGCGCGCTGCGCTTGCCATCTGGAGGCCGCGTGGAAACCACACGGAGCCCTCCTCCAGATCAACCCCGCGGGGCTCTGAAGAGAACCATGCAGGGACGTGCTGGCCATTGGGAAAAGCAGGACAACTCCTGAACGGCTGGTTCATTCCCGGCCTGGACCTGGTCCAGGCCGGCCATTAGGAAAAAAATTGAAAATAAAATGTCGGCCTTCGTTCCATTTTGGGGGCTGGGCGGCCAACAAAGTAAATCGTCACTGTCGGGCAGAAACCTCGTATCTCCAAGTTTCAAATGTGTACATTTTTTCGCAAAGCAAAGCCCTGCTAACAAGGCCGTTGCACAAAAGTAGTGAAAACAGCAGATCTACAAGCACACAACGCCTCGCGGTGCGAGGTGTTGTGTGCTTGTAGATCGGCTGTTTACACTAATTTAAATAATTTTTTTAAATGATAAATACAAAACAAACAGTTTTGGACATATAAGATTTCCACCCGACAACAACAAAATATATCTCATGTAATTGACCCACTGGCTTGTCACTTGTCATGATCTGAAATGGCAAATCTTTGAGTAGCAGCAGTGCTATAGAGAGAGATCTCTCTCTATAGCGCGCAATGAGGGCCTCTCCAACTCTTTTTCCCGGGCTGAATCAGGGGCCCAGCATGTCCCTGGAACCATGGAAGGATGGGTTCTGGCGTTGACTTCCAATTATTACTGGAAGCTGCTGCTCTGCTGAAATCCTTTCAGCCATATATCTGCTTTGACATTTTTATCATTATCCATTCTCATTATCGATAGAAATGATATTTATGGGAGAAATCTAACCTCAGATATGGCCTCTATTAACGAAAAATGTGTCTTATCGTATTTGCGCAAGTGCTTTTTTCGTGAAATATGAGACGCTTTTATGTATTCTGCTTTTCCTGGTAAATAGTTTTTTTTATATTTTTATTCCCACTTCTCCGCGGGTTCATGTGTTTTTCTTCCATGTCTGACAGGGTTTTTGAGTTTAGCTGAGTTTGCTTGAATGATGCATAATTTGCCTTAAAGGACCACTTTGTCTATCTTCATACAGTTGATCCTCACTAAATGCTCATTATAAGACGGCACAAGTTTCCATCTACTCACTCTGTGACTCAGAGGAAGGCTGTGGACAGCCCAACCACCATGCGCTCAAGGACTGTCCACGCAGTCCACCAACGACATACAGCAAAATCTCTGCACGTCTGTCTGTCTGTCTGTCTGTCTGTGCGTTCGTTATTAACAAGCACCATCTGACCGACCCACTTCAAAGTTGGTGCACGCGTTGTCCAGAACCGCCTGACTGCAGGCGTACGGGAGCGTGTGGATAATAGCATCTGTTCGACGGTTCATTCTTTTGACACGGGTGAATGTTAACCTGGTGAAAAGCTAACCTGCCGACGCGGGTGAGTAGCTAACCTGCCAGCGTGGGAGAATGTTAACCTCTATGCCTAAACCTAATCCAAACCCGCCCTAACCCCAACCTCAGTAACCGTGACACGGGTGAGTAGCTAACCTGCCGACTGCCCTTGGTCGAAATGAGGGGACAAAGAAATAGCGAGATTTCCCCAGGTGTACAATAGCGAGATTTCCCCAGGTGTACAACGGGCTGGTTACATGCCCCCATGCTGCCATTCAGACATCCCCCCCATTCTGACACTAACCCTATACCTAACCCTAACCTCTATGGAAGTGCCGCCACTCAGACAATTCACCCTTTGTTAGCCTCCTGGTTGGTCCCTGACTGACCAACCAGCAGGCTCTATCTGCCTTGTCCCGCCCTGGTTCCGCCTTTTTTATGTTGAATTAGCTAAAACATAATTTTTGGATAAATAAAAACATTTAAAAACATGCTGATTCACTATGCTGCCACTGAGCAGCTCCAATTGACTGAAACAAAGTTTGAAATTAGAATTGAGCACACAGAATAACAATATGAAGCAACTGAATTAACATGGCAGTGGATGGAATGTCCCACTGAATGTCCCTCCAAGTCAAAGCAACCAATGGGTGTGGAGAGGGGCAGGACAATGGGCGGGACTTGACAAAGGGTGAATTAGAAGTTGGCAGCATGTCGGAATGAAGAGCGGCTCCCCAACGGGGCATTGCATAACCGCCGTGGGACATGCATTCACAATTTGCATCGTTCCCGACTAGCACCTACCCATGTAGGCTCTGGTGCGTAACGGGCCAAACAAGGACCCCCAAGTCAACGTGTTTTGGCTGCAGACCCCCCATCTGAAAATATTTTGTGCCAGGGGCCCGGCGCGGGACTCTGGTACTTTGACTCAAGTACCAGAGTTGAGTGCTTCGTCCACCAACGTAATAATAAGGCCACAATCCAAGCCTCCCACGTCCTGCGGCTTGGTGCAGCGATCTGTGGAGGAGGAGGTGGAGGAGGCGTTATTTTTCTTGGCACAAGACATTACTTACGTACTGTCATGTTCCTAAGTGAAGTGCATCGCCGGCGGCGGCTCACATGTCACCCTGTCCTTATCGCGCAGGGTGAACGCAAACAATAGCCCGCGCGCAGGTTCTTCCCATAAAGAACATTTTATGTTCCACAACAATGACAACAGCGCACGGGGGGTCACGTTCAGCTCCAGAGAGACTAGAGCCACCAGGTGTTGGCTCTAGACTCTCTGACAATGCAATACTATCTTTACAGGCCGGCAGTGTGAAGCATTCACTGGGTGGTTTGAGCCTAAAGGCACGCAGCGCCTCATGTTACCCTGATAGAATAGGTGTGAAAACCACAGCTAACGCCCCTCTGGGCTGAGTCACCTTGCACTGCACACAGCTAGGGGTTAGCTCAGGTGAAGCGCGTCACATGGGGACAGGCGGACAGCAGTACAGGCGGCAAATAGTAACCGAGTATACTTTTACTCAGAGCTTTAACCTGTTAAGGCCTGAGGCTGATTTTACACAAACGCCTTCTAAATCAGTTAGTAGTCCTCACACTTTTTCGAGATTTAAAAACAAATAAAAATCAAAAATGGAAAATAGCAGATGTGCAAGCTTGTAGCGCGATACGAAGTAAAAATCTAAAATTGACTTGCGGTTTTAATGGGTCAATATACAGGTACTATCATAATATGCCCAGGTTGGCAGTCCAGCCCACACAGGCTTACGAGATAATCCCACAATTTATATACATCACAATGCTGTACACCACAAACAATATACATGAACAGTTATGGATACAACGTTCTCCAACACCTTTAAACCTACGAGGTACAATAACCTTGACACATTTCAAGGTTTTTCTTTTCTTCTTCTTTTCCAAGTTTCATTGCCGATTTACATGAATGAATAATCAAAAATCTTCAGAATCTTTCCAAAGAAAATGTGTTTGCGATGCAGCACGTGAGCTGAAGTAGGTCTATAAAATAGGGTTCATGATCAACAATAGTCCTAATTCATCATGATATATTGTGCCTTGAGCATTCTGGATAATGAGTACTTTCACTATACATTTTACGGGGACTGCCCATAAGTCCCAAGGTTCATTAGTCCGAAGGTTCATTAGTCCGAATTTAGTTAGGGTTACTGAGGTTAGGGTTAGGGTTAGAGTTAGGCATAATATCCTTAACAAATTCAGACTAATGAACCTTCGGACTAATGAACCTTCGGACCAATGCCATGGCACCCATTTTAGATTTTTACTAAAGTCAAGTTTTCAATAGGCCTCCAGGACTTTTACTTTTTGGAGCTGTGTGGAACACAAGCTCCCTATACGTGGCCGTGTGTGTGGGTCTGTCTGTCTCCGTGTCTCCGTGTCTGTCTGTAGCCTGCAGTAACCTTTTCTGACCACACATGTTAAGGGAGGGGCGCTGTTGCACACACACACACACACACACACACACACACACACACACACACACACACACACACACACACACACACACACACACACACACACACACACACACACACACACACACACACAGCTCCACTTCGAACAGAGGTTCGATTTTTTTGGTATTGCCACTTTTACAAGGGGAGTGTTTCGCTGTTACTACGTGTCATCTTTTCAACACCCAAACCTAACCCTTACCCTAACCCTAACCTCTGTGGGGTGACTCGCTAACCCTCCCGACGCTCCGTTTGTCAAAATGATGACAAGTAGTAGTAGCAAGATTTCACCTTTTACAAGTAAAAGAAAGCTACTTCTACTGACTACTTCTTCCACCACTGCACGTGGGCCACCACTGGCATTATCCTCTCTGTCGAGGTGGAAACCTCATATGTCCAAAAACCTTTCAGGATTCAAATAAAAAAGAGTAGCAGATCTACAAGCTATAAAAAATAAATAGAAGAATCGAGCTCGCAGATCTGATACTTATTTGTGACGCTGTAGTATGATCAAGTGGGGAGTGCATATTTATGAAAACACTCAAAACGTGAAAATATGGAGATAATAGGTTTCTCTATCAGTCCTGGCTGTTATCCAGTTCTTTATGGGTGTTGACAAAAGCTGTCCCTGTGTTGTGCTGCTGTAGAGTGAGCCTGACACCACACTACAACACTCTCTCTCTTTCTCTCTGACAACACACTACAACACTAGAGCAATAAACCTGGTGACACCTCTCTCTCCCTCCCTCTCTCTCTCTCTCTCTCTCTCTCTCTCTCTCTCTCTCTCTCTCTCTCTCTCTCTCTATCAGTCAGGGGCGTCACAAGGGGGGGGGAGTGGGACTGAGTTACTAGGGTCCAAGGTGGAGGGGCCCTAGTAATTTTAGCTATTGAAAAATAGCAGATATACAAGCTCACAGCACGGCACCGAGTGCCACACTGCGAGCTTGTAGATCTGCTATTTTCGAAAAGTCGTGAAAATGTGTGCAAATCTTTGAATATGTATATTTTTAAGCAAACATTTGTAACTTAAATTTTGCTTCTGGGGGGTCCCTGGAACTAAAGATTTGGGGGGTCCGTGGCCAAATACATATCATCTTCATGGGGGTCCTTGACATGAAAGAGTTTGAGCACCACTGACATGGAAACATATAGGTTTCTTGCACACATTTTCACAATTTTTCAAAAATAGCAGGGGGGCCCGCAGTGAATCCTTGTACCCAGGGCCCAGAATTTGGTGTGACGCCCCTGCCCTCAGTCTACCTGTGACCTGCTTTTTAAGGACATGTCTGCAAGGAGGATGAACTTCACACGCTGCCAAATGTCTCTGTGGGTGTGTGTGTGTGTGTGTGTGAGTTTGCGTGCGTGCGCCCCGTTGTACGACTATTTTCTGCATGTGACACTGTGTCGTACAATGAAGTATAGAATCAGGCATATCAGGTGTATAAAAAATGGAAATACTAAACTACTAAAGTGAAAGTACTTTTCCACCACTGTGTGTGTGTGTGTGTGTGTGTGTGTGTGTGTGTGTGTGTGTGTGTGTGTGTGTGTGTGTGTGTGTGTGTGTGTGTGTATGTGTGTGTGTGTGTGTGTGTGTGTGTGTGTGTGTGTGTGTGTGTGTGAATGAGTGAGAGCGTGCGAGTGTGCGAGTGTGTGCACGGCTGCACGCGCATGTGTGTGCGTGTTGTTTGACTTTGCTTGGGATCACGGTGATAGCTTTAGATAGGTTGGCTGACGTACGTGCCCTAACAGGCAGTAGAGTGTGTGTGTGTGTGTGTGTGTGTGTGTGTGTGTGTGTGTGTGTGTGTGTGTGTGTGTGTGTGTGTGTGTGTGTGTGTGTGTGTGTGTGTGTGTGTGACAGAACGTCATTCTCTTCCCATGTCATGAGACTCGGTGTGGACCCGTTCACCCCGCGTGCATGCTGCCGGTGTGCGTGCACGTGCGTGTGCATGCGCATGGCAATCATGCATGAGTGTGGTTTTGCACTTGCACTTGCGCTTGCACTTGCACTTGCATTTGCATTTGCTCATGCATCATAGCCCAGTATTTGTACAGCATTTGCCTATACTGCGTAAACAAGAGCACTCCAAGGTTTTTTTGCATAATATAGTTCCTGTCGGGTGTGGCTAAAACTTTTCAGGAAAGAAGAAAAGAGAACCTGTATTCATAGATATTATTTAGTCACAAGCACTTGTTAATCTCCATTAGTTCAAATATGAATGAATCCCCCACACACACACTTTCAATTTCACGAAAACCTTAAAAACTGCAAAAATATAGCAGATCTATACATTAAGACACATGAGCTATATATATATATATATATATATATATATATATATATATATATGTGGGTCAGTGACGTGACGCCCCAAAAAATGTGTTTTTAAAAAAACTTTAAATTGCAGGCATAAAAGTTATTTACTTTTGTTCTACTCACTCTCAACCTTATGGAAATACATTTTGTTTTTAGATATTTTATTGGAATCAGACTTTATTCAGCAGTTTGTTGTACTTGTGCCTAAAATCGTCATATGGTGTGACATGAAAATAATTGTTCATAAAATGAAAATGGAGTACATCTTTCTTAAGTTACTCACTTTATCAAAGTCCTTTATCATACCAGTGATCAACACATTATCATACCCTGTTCGTCAGAGGGTTGACGTGCTGACACATATGCCCATGGCGTTCATTCAAGAAGCTCCAAGACCGGCTCATGAGCCGTGGCGTTCATTCAAGAAGCAGGAGGAATGGGCTCCTTGCGTTCATTCAAGCAGCAGTGGCTGTTGGCTCTCCGCCCACTCTTTCAGTCGTGCTAGTGAGGTTACCATGGCAACGCGTCAATGGAGCGCTCCCTAGCGCACCATTGTCAGAACCGGGATGCTGTTACACACGTGTATCAAACCAGCATCCCGGTTCTGCAACGGAGAGCTCCATTGTCAGAACCGGGATGCTGTTTTGATCGTGTTTTAAATGCACCAGATCACACACCATGAACCACCCACAGAATCCTGTAATTTTTCTGTGCATTTCAATACTAGATTTGTAATTTTTCGATGGCTAGATGGCTTAGAAAGGACAACGTTTATATTCTTTCCAAATATAAAATCAAGGTAGGTTGCAGGAACACACTTCCTAATGAGTCACAGAGAATGACGTTTGGTAGGCCAATCAGAGGTGGGTAAGGGCGGGTCTTCTCGGGAAGGTCGTGTTTTTGATTGGCTAATAGTGCCTGTCAGCATTGCTTTCACACAACACTGTGTGTGAGGATGAGGCTTTGTTTGTTTACAGTTTACACATGCACGCATGCATGCAGTGCCTGGCTGGTAGGAAGCTCACGGAGAGCCACGGATAACGTTTTGTCTTCTATTGCAAAGTCCATTCAGGTAAGAGTAAATACATTGTTAAATCCATCACTAATGTTAGGATGTGGTAGCCAATTGGGATGCGTGTGTTTGTTTCACTGTTTGATTGTCTGCTTTCTTGGGACATTTAATGCTAATGCTGTTGCTAAGCTGATTTAAACAACTACAAGCTAAAACAGGGGTCTTCAACGTTTTCAGGCCAGGGACCCCTTAGCTGAGAGAGAGATGAAGCAGGGACCCCTTAGCTGAGAGAGAGATGAAGCAGGGACCCCTTATGTGAGAGAGAGATGAATCAGGGACCCCTTAGTTGAGAGAGAGATGAAGCAGGGACCCCTTAGTTGAGAGAGAGATGAAGCAAGGACCACTTAGCTGAGAGAAAGATGAAGCAGGGACCCCTTAGCTGAGAGAGATAAAGCAGGGACCCCTTAGCTGAGACAGAGATGAAGCAGGGACCCCCTAGCTGAGATAGATAAAGCAAGGACCCCTTGAGATGAAGCAGGGATCCCTTAGCTGAGAGATAAAGCAGGGACCCCTTAGCTGAGAGAGATGAAGCAGGGACCCCCCACTACACCAAGCCTATTTGCCAACAATAGCAGATCTACAAGCTCTCAACATGGGAGGCGTTGAGAGCTTGTAGATCTGCAATTTTTGTCTTAAGTTCCCCTCAAAATAGGGATTGAACCCCCAAGTTGTTAATTATCCTATCACACAAAGATTTGGCGACCCCCCCCCCCAGGGCCCCTATAGTAACTCTGAGGACCCCCTGATGAAGACCCCTGCTTTATAGCCTATGCCCCCCCCCCACATCCTTATTGATAGGACAGTAGACTGACAGGAAATGCAGATATACAGTACATAGCAATGCATATATAATAATAGTAGATATATAAGCTGCCGTGCTGCGAGTTTGTAGATGTGCTAATTTTGAAGATCCTTGAGCAACATGGTTAGAGTGCATATGCTATGGAATAAACTAGTTTATTGTCCTGCACAGACGTGCAGGACACACTACCCTGACACCAAGTGACCAACTGGCCCACTATGAGCCTGTAGACATCTATTTTTTGAGTATGACGCGTGTAGATCTGCTTTCTTGGACATTTCTGTAGTCAATCAATTACCTGGTTATTACATCTATTAACTTTTTATAGTGACTATACAATATAGCACACTCCATAGGAATTAATCTAAACTGTGTGTGTGTGTGTGTGTGTGTGTGTGTGTGTGTGTGTGTGTGTGTGTGTGTGTGTGTGTGTGTGTGTGTGTGTGTGTGTGTGTTGTATTAAAGATATAACCTAGAATTATATGTATCTCTTTGTATGTAACATGTTCATGCTTTGTGATATGTAAATGCAACCCAATCATATTCTGATTGGGTTGCATATGATGATTTTTTAACCTAGTGTTCAGGTGTATGGCTCTTAAATTTAAATTTATGTAATTGAATTCTATTGGTTCATTAACTAATTGATTGTTGACACCCACCATGGAATATGACCTATTTATAGGCTCCAATGCCACTCACTTGTAACTTGAGAAAGCCCTGTTGGGCGAAACGTTGTTGGTTGAAATTAAAAAACGGGAGAGCATTATACGTGTGCGGACATTATCCTTTATTCATTGTTTCCTGGATCCAGCACCGTATACACATTTTGGGGATGTGCATATGCTATTCCTTTGTTCTGTGTGTGTATTCTCCTCAGAATAGGGATGCGAGGGTTCATGTTGTTAATCTGAAAGAATGATCATTTCACACAAAAAGTGCTGCGAGCTTGTTGATCTGCTGTTTTTGAAGAAAATAAATTAGTGCAAGTTTTAATCTCTTTTAAAAGCGAACATTTGTAACACAACTCCCTGCACTCTCTAACACTGAGAGTGCACAAATGGAACCAAATGGATTTGGTTCCATTTGTACTTTGTCAAAGTTAAGGGGAGACCTTCAAATTTGTCGTACTGGTCGGGCCAGCGGTTAACAGCAGCAGACTCTTGTAGTTCTGGTGTGAACAGTTTTTGCACTGTTTTAGTAAAAATGTTTAGTCTAAACTCAATTCCACTCTCATATATTCATATAGGTTGATGGAGGATGGGATTCCGTCATCTTATGAGGACCTAACTGGAGCATAGCTGGTACAACCTGCAGGGAGCCTCTGCTAAGACACTGCGAATATACACCCAAGCCCTGGTCTTCTCTGCAGCGGATTACTGTGCCCCAGTCTGGAGCAGAACCCCCGTGCATGGCAAGGTTGATGTGGCTATCAACAGTGCCCTCCGTATCATAACTGGATGCCCGAAGCCTAGCCTACCCCAGTGTCCCTCTTGCCATTCGTCATGGGAATAGCCACGGCCAGCTGCCTCCCACGTCCTGAGATGCTGGCATGGCTATATGCGACACCGATGAAATGAAACTAGCTTTTACTTTTTCCTCCACGTCGCTGACTCCAGTTGCAGGAGCGCGTTGTGCAGAGCTTTGTTCAAAATAGCTGAGGAACACACTGGAACAATGTTGACGGACATCTTTTCCTATGTTGGATTGGATTAATACCCTTGGTGTCAATGCGTTGGAAACGTGGAGGTTTTACCTGCCTTTTTTGCTTTGATGCCGCCTTTTGTGGACCTGCTTTTACCTGCGGCTATGTGGACCATAACACCATGTACATACATACATACTGCTGCTAAGTGGACCTAATCTCATACATACATACATACATGAACTTTACACTTTGAATACGGTACATCATCATTGGCAGGATCTGCTGGTAGGGCTCTGGGTGGCATAATAGCAAAAAAACAAACAGCTGGGTGATCTGGGATATGCTGCTTACTCCAAACTATTTCACACGTGTGTTTGCCCTGTCATGGACTATTATGGCAGGTGTATGGGGCTCAAACACAAATATGAAAAGGGCAAATGGTCCAAAATAGAGCGATACAGTATTTCCTAGGTGTGCATACATTTGCCCAGGTATTGGCAATAACAGGAGATATGGGATGGGAACCGTGTGAAGTAAGGTGGAAGGGCAGCATGGTAGCCTATTGGAATAGATTAATCAGAATGCCAGAAAATAGAGTTGCCAAGAAAATATTTATTTGGGATGTATCAATAAAAGGTGCATGGGCATTGGGCAAGTACTGTGGATGAGATGCCCCTGCACCTTGAAACTGGTAGATACAGAGGAGTAGTGGAGGAAGAGGGGGTTTGTATTTATTGTGACATAAATGATATTGAGAATGAGTTCCACTTTATGTTCTACTGCCCTTTGTATCATGAGCTACGTCAAAGACTGTTTAATAAGTGTAAAAACCTAGATTTGATATGGTTAAGTGACGCAGAGAGACTTTGTTGGATTTTTGAACACAAGATATTTGCACTGGCAGAATATTTAGAGAAAGCATGGGACAAACAGACAAAGAAAACATATATGTAAGGTATATTTATTTTGTTTTGTCATTTTCTTTTCTTTTCTTTATAATATTATTGTTGTGCACTGTGTGCAGTTTCCAATAATGGAATGTGGTATTGTTTATTCATGTTTGGTGTCTTATAAGCTCGCAAGGGATGGGTCTTTTCGAAGTATACCATGACACGAAAAAAATAAATAATAATAACCGGTTATGCTTAACGGTTACACGGTTAATTTTCATAATAATATGATCGCATTGTCCTGGTCCTGGATACTGATGATAGCCAAAGATATTATTATGCCAAGGTACTATATTAGTGTTGTGTTGGTGGTGAAGGTTTTCCATGAGGTGATTTATATAACCAGAATACACTGTGCCCGTTTGTCTTCTCATTCTGTATGCCCATGGCAAAGAGCATTTTTACTAAAATGTCCACCTGCTGGACAGGTTATTCAATGATTGGAATTGATTAATTCAGAATCAAGCATTCAACTAAGCTGTGAGTTAGATGATGAACATGTTTCCCCTCTCTCTGCCCTGTTTTTTTCCTGAAAATAAGTACACCTGTAGAATGTGACCACAATGATTTTGATTCACAGAACAAAAAAATTGTAATACAATCATGAAATCATGTTTTCATTCCCACTTCAGTTCTAGGACACTTCGTAGCAACACCAGTGCATATTACCAGTACACAGGATGCCAAAACATGTAATGTGTGATGTATATGTGCCAAGAACAATAAATTCCAGGAATATGTATCATGTCTTTGTGTTTATTGATAATGAAATATAGCTATGTATTCAAGCAAATTGTGCTGTTACAGTATGTCATACATACGTACATGTTAGTACAGTAGGTGTATAATCCAGCTATATTTGCAGACTAAGGTGCTCTACACACGGCAGGCGGTTGCCGTCGGGGCTGCCGCTAGGATCAGCGGTGGCCGCACCGCGGTGAGACACAAACACACTCGTTCAGTGATTAAACGCCGCGCGGTATTTCACAAAGATGAACACAATCCATCTCTCACCGCCCGCGTACGCATGCACAAACGAGCACGCTCGCGGGGGATTTCACGGGGCCGCGCCCGCTCTCCTCGCCGCCCCAAAACTTCGCTGCGCGGCTGAAAAAGCCGCCCGCCTCCCGTTGAAAATGAATTACTAGCAGGCGGTGACCGCGTACCGTCTGGAATCCCCTTTGATGTGCTTTACAGTAACAAGGACAGAGATCACCAGGCAGGGAGTTTCACTGCCAACAGCAAATACCTGGTTGTGATACTGTAGTGTTATATTGTAGTAATAGTGTGTTATTACTGTCATATTACATAGTGATACAACCTTTCTGACATGATATGATATAGTACTATTGTCAGTTTGGTTTTCATCATAGCTTTCCATCAACTGGACTATACTGTATATGAGGCAGATATGTGTACAGCAGGGTTCCCCAATTAGTTTTCCCCAAGGGCCGAATTATGTCTAGGATACCAAGCCGAGGGCCACAACATTGCAGGGGGTGACGGTGGTGTTCCCACTACTCCAGCGACAGTTTTCGTCGTTGTCAGGTGAAAATCTTGAATGTCTAAAACTGTTCGTTTTGAATTTATCATATTAAAAATGATTTAAACTAGTGAAAACAGCCGATCTACAAGCACACAACGCTTCGCGTTGCGAGGCGGCGTTGTGTGCTTGTAGATCTGCTGTTTTCACTACTTTTGTGCGACGGCCTTGTATGATTTACGAAAGAACGTACAAATTTGGAGATACGAGATTTCCACCCGACAACGACGATATACTAGCTTTGTTGCTGCTCTTATACCACCATTATTACTGGGGTTGGTGTGGGCCAGACAGTAGCCCCCCGCGGGCTGCAAATGGCTCGCGGGCCGCCTATTGGGGAACCCTGGTGTACAGTATCAGATGTATGAACAGTTAGAAAGATGTTAAATCAACAGCATCTGTCAGCAGTGAAACAGCAGTTAACTTAAGCAGGCAACTGAACTGTCTTGCTTCTGGAGCCCTGGTAGCCAGGCCCTGGACTGCTCAAGCTGCGGCAAGCACCAAGAACTAGAGGCAAGAAAATTGAATATGGGAGCCAACCCAGGGTAAAGCACTGGAGGGGCAAGAAGTACCACATGCTGTAGATGCACTGTGCGACAGCTTATAGCTAACAACACTGTAGATTTCAGGGTTTAGGTTTCTCAAACCTTCAAAGTTCAAGGTCTCCTCTTAACTCTGACAGTGTACAAATGAGCCAAATGAACCCTAACAAGTCCATTTGGGTTCCATTTGTACACTGTCAGAGTTACAGATTAGTATGGGTCAATTTGGACCCCCCTAAAGGAACCCACAGTGTCCCTGGAATCCACTTTGAGAAACACTGCTGCTCTAGGTTAGGGTTAGGGTTAAGTTTAGGGTTAGATTTAGGGTTAGGGTTACTGTGACGTCAGACCACTCTAACAGAATGGGTTTGCCACTCTGATAAAAGTCAGATATTGATCATAGTGTAGGCCTCACCAAGAGGCATTCCTTGTACGGTGGCACCTACTGTAATATAGACGATCTACAAGATCACTACGGGTTGCTGATGCTACTCATTTTGAGCTTGTGTGGATTGGTTCTTTTCAGGAAGTGGTGATTCCAGGGACTCTTTACGGACTAAGTTCCTTTAGGGGGGTCCAACTTGACCCATACTAATCTGTAACTGTTCATACATCTGATACTGTACACCAGGGTTCCCCAATAGGCGGCCCGCGGGCCATTTGCAGCCCGCGGGGGGCTACTGTCTGGCCCACACCAACCCCAGTAATAATGGTGGTATAAGAGCAGCAACAAAGCTAGTATATCGTCGTTGTCGGGTGGAAATCTCGTATCTCCAAATTTGTACGTTCTTTCGTAAATCATACAAGGCCGTCGCACAAAAGTAGTGAAAACAGCAGATCTACAAGCACACAACGCCGCCTCGCAACGCGAAGCGTTGTGTGCTTGTAGATCGGCTGTTTTCACTAGTTTAAATCATTTTTAATATGATAAATTCAAAACGAACAGTTTTAGACATTCAAGATTTTCACCTGACAACGACGAAAACTGTCGCTGGAGTAGTGGGAACACCACCGTCACCCCCTGCAATGTTGTGGCCCTCGGCTTGGTATCCTAGACATAATTCGGCCCTTGGGGAAAACTAATTGGGGAACCCTGCTGTACACATATCTGCCTCATATACAGTATAGTCCAGTTGATGGAAAGCTATGATGAAAACCAAACTGACAATAGTACTATATCATATCATGTCAGAAAGGTTGTATCACTATGTAATATGACAGTAATAACACACTATTACTACAATATAACACTACAGTATCACAACCAGGTATTTGCTGTTGGCAGTGAAACTCCCTGCCTGGTGATCTCTGTCCTTGTTACTGTAAAGCACATCAAAGGGGATTCCAGACGGTACGCGGTCACCGCCTGCTAGTAATTCATTTTCAACGGGAGGCGGGCGGCTTTTTCAGCCGCGCAGCGAAGTTTTGGGGCGGCGAGGAGAGCGGGCGCGGCCCCGTGAAATCCCCCGCGAGCGTGCTCGTTTGTGCATGCGTACGCGGGCGGTGAGAGATGGATTGTGTTCATCTTTGTGAAATACCGCGCGGCGTTTAATCACTGAACGAGTGTGTTTGTGTCTCACCGCGGTGCGGCCACCGCTGATCCTAGCGGCAGCCCCGACGGCAACCGCCTGCCGTGTGTAGAGCACCTTAGTCTGCAAATATAGCTGGATTATACACCTACTGTACTAACATGTACGTATGTATGACATACTGTAACAGCACAATTTGCTTGAATACATAGCTATATTTCATTATCAATAAACACAAAGACATGATACATATTCCTGGAATTTATTGTTCTTGGCACATATACATCACACATTACATGTTTTGGCATCCTGTGTACTGGTAATATGCACTGGTGTTGCTACGAAGTGTCCTAGAACTGAAGTGGGAATGAAAACATGATTTCATGATTGTATTACAATTTTTTTGTTCTGTGAATCAAAATCATTGTGGTCACATTCTACAGGTGTACTTATTTTCAGGAAAAAAACAGGGCAGAGAGAGGGGAAACATGTTCATCATCTAACTCACAGCTTAGTTGAATGCTTGATTCTGAATTAATCAATTCCAATCATTGAATAACCTGTCCAGCAGGTGGACATTTTAGTAAAAATGCTCTTTGCCATGGGCATACAGAATGAGAAGACAAACGGGCACAGTGTATTCTGGTTATATAAATCACCTCATGGAAAACCTTCACCACCAACACAACACTAATATAGTACCTTGGCATAATAATATCTTTGGCTATCATCAGTATCCAGGACCAGGACAATGCGATCATATTATTATGAAAATTAACCGTGTAACCGTTAAGCATAACCGGTTATTATTATTTATTTTTTTCGTGTCATGGTATACTTCGAAAAGACCCATCCCTTGCGAGCTTATAAGACACCAAACATGAATAAACAATACCACATTCCATTATTGGAAACTGCACACAGTGCACAACAATAATATTATAAAGAAAAGAAAAGAAAATGACAAAACAAAATAAATATACCTTACATATATGTTTTCTTTGTCTGTTTGTCCCATGCTTTCTCTAAATATTCTGCCAGTGCAAATATCTTGTGTTCAAAAATCCAACAAAGTCTCTCTGCGTCACTTAACCATATCAAATCTAGGTTTTTACACTTATTAAACAGTCTTTGACGTAGCTCATGATACAAAGGGCAGTAGAACATAAAGTGGAACTCATTCTCAATATCATTTATGTCACAATAAATACAAACCCCCTCTTCCTCCACTACTCCTCTGTATCTACCAGTTTCAAGGTGCAGGGGCATCTCATCCACAGTACTTGCCCAATGCCCATGCACCTTTTATTGATACATCCCAAATAAATATTTTCTTGGCAACTCTATTTTCTGGCATTCTGATTAATCTATTCCAATAGGCTACCATGCTGCCCTTCCACCTTACTTCACACGGTTCCCATCCCATATCTCCTGTTATTGCCAATACCTGGGCAAATGTATGCACACCTAGGAAATACTGTATCGCTCTATTTTGGACCATTTGCCCTTTTCATATTTGTGTTTGAGCCCCATACACCTGCCATAATAGTCCATGACAGGGCAAACACACGTGTGAAATAGTTTGGAGTAAGCAGCATATCCCAGATCACCCAGCTGTTTGTTTTTTTGCTATTATGCCACCCAGAGCCCTACCAGCAGATCCTGCCAATGATGATGTACCGTATTCAAAGTGTAAAGTTCATGTATGTATGTATGTATGAGATTAGGTCCACTTAGCAGCAGTATGTATGTATGTACATGGTGTTATGGTCCACATAGCCGCAGGTAAAAGCAGGTCCACAAAAGGCGGCATCAAAGCAAAAAAGGCAGGTAAAACCTCCACGTTTCCAACGCATTGACACCAAGGGTATTAATCCAATCCAACATAGGAAAAGATGTCCGTCAACATTGTTCCAGTGTGTTCCTCAGCTATTTTGAACAAAGCTCTGCACAACGCGCTCCTGCAACTGGAGTCAGCGACGTGGAGGAAAAAGTAAAAGCTAGTTTCATTTCATCTGTGTCGCATATAGCCATGCCAGCATCTCAGGACGTGGGAGGCAGCCGGCCGTGGCTATTCCCATGACGAATGGCAAGAGGGACACTGGGGTAGGCTAGGCTTCGGGCATCCAGTTATGATACGGAGGGCACTGTTGATAGCCACATCAACCTTGCCATGCACGGGGGTTCTGCTCCAGACTGGGGCACAGTAATCCGCTGCAGAGAAGACCAGGGCTTGGGTGTATATTCGCAGTGTCTTAGCAGAGGCTCCCTGCAGGTTGTACCAGCTATGCTCCAGTTAGGTCCTCATAAGATGACGGAATCCCATCCTCCATCAACCTATATGAATATATGAGAGTGGAATTGAGTTTAGACTAAACATTTTTACTAAAACAGTGCAAAAACTGTTCACACCAGAACTACAAGAGTCTGCTGCTGTTAACCGCTGGCCCGACCAGTACGACAAATTTGAAGGTCTCCCCTTAACTTTGACAAAGTACAAATGGAACCAAATCCATTTGGTTCCATTTGTGCACTCTCAGTGTTAGAGAGTGCAGGGAGTTGTGTTACAAATGTTCGCTTTTAAAAGAGATTAAAACTTGCACTAATTTATTTTCTTCAAAAACAGCAGATCAACAAGCTCGCAGCACTTTTTGTGTGAAATGATCATTCTTTCAGATTAACAACATGAACCCTCGCATCCCTATTCTGAGGAGAATACACACACAGAACAAAGGAATAGCATATGCACATCCCCAAAATGTGTATACGGTGCTGGATCCAGGAAACAATGAATAAAGGATAATGTCCGCACACGTATAATGCTCTCACGTTTTTTAATTTCAACCGACAACGTTTCACCCAACAGGGCTTTCTCAAGTTACAAGTGAGTGGCATTGGAGCCTATAAATAGGTCATATTCCATGGTGGGTGTCAACAATCAATTAGTTAATGAACCAATAGAATTCAATTACATAAATTTAAATTTAAGAGCCATACACCTGAACACTAGGTTAAAAAAATCATCATATGCAACCCAATCAGAATATGATTGGGTTGCATTTACATATCATAATAGATGTAATAACCAGGTAATTGATTGACTACAGAAATGTCCAAGAAAGCAGATCTACACGCGTCATACTCAAAAAATAGATGTCTACAGGCTCATAGTGGGCCAGTTGGTCACTTGGTGTCAGGGTAGTGTGTCCTGCACGTCTGTGCAGGACAATAAACTAGTTTATTCCATAGCATATGCACTCTAACCATGTTGCTCAAGGATCTTCAAAATTAGCACATCTACAAACTCGCAGCACGGCAGCTTATATATCTACTATTATTATATATGCATTGCTATGTACTGTATATCTGCATTTCCTGTCAGTCTACTGTCCTATCAATAAGGATGTGGGGGGGGGGCATAGGCTATAAAGCAGGGGTCTTCATCAGGGGGTCCTCAGAGTTACTATAGGGGCCCTGGGGGGGGGGGGGGGGGGGGGGGGGGCGCCAAATCTTTGTGTGATAGGATAATTAACAACTTGGGGGTTCAATCCCTATTTTGAGGGGAACTTAAGATAAAAATTGCAGATCTACAAGCTCTCAACGCCTCCCATGTTGAGAGCTTGTAGATCTGCTATTTTTGGCAAATAGGCTTGGTGTAGTGGGGGGTCCCTGCTTCATCTCTCTCAGCTAAGGGGTCCCTGCTTTATCTCTCAGCTAAGGGATCCCTGCTTCATCTCAAGGGGTCCTTGCTTTATCTCTCTCAGCTAGGGGGTCCCTGCTTCATCTCTGTCTCAGCTAAGGGGTCCCTGCTTTATCTCTCTCAGCTAAGGGGTCCCTGCTTCATCTTTCTCTCAGCTAAGTGGTCCTTGCTTCATCTCTCTCTCAACTAAGGGGTCCCTGCTTCATCTCTCTCTCAACTAAGGGGTCCCTGATTCATCTCTCTCTCACATAAGGGGTCCCTGCTTCATCTCTCTCTCAGCTAAGGGGTCCCTGCTTCATCTCTCTCTCAGCTAAGGGGTCCCTGGCCTGAAAACGTTGAAGACCCCTGTTTTAGCTTGTAGTTGTTTAAATCAGCTTAGCAACAGCATTAGCATTAAATGTCCCAAGAAAGCAGACAATCAAACAGTGAAACAAACACACGCATCCCAATTGGCTACCACATCCTAACATTAGTGATGGATTTAACAATGTATTTACTCTTACCTGAATGGACTTTGCAATAGAAGACAAAACGTTATCCGTGGCTCTCCGTGAGCTTCCTACCAGCCAGGCACTGCATGCATGCGTGCATGTGTAAACTGTAAACAAACAAAGCCTCATCCTCACACACAGTGTTGTGTGAAAGCAATGCTGACAGGCACTATTAGCCAATCAAAAACACGACCTTCCCGAGAAGACCCGCCCTTACCCACCTCTGATTGGCCTACCAAACGTCATTCTCTGTGACTCATTAGGAAGTGTGTTCCTGCAACCTACCTTGATTTTATATTTGGAAAGAATATAAACGTTGTCCTTTCTAAGCCATCTAGCCATCGAAAAATTACAAATCTAGTATTGAAATGCACAGAAAAATTACAGGATTCTGTGGGTGGTTCATGGTGTGTGATCTGGTGCATTTAAAACACGATCAAAACAGCATCCCGGTTCTGACAATGGAGCTCTCAGTTGCAGAACCGGGATGCTGTTTTGATACATGATCAAAACAGCATCCCGGTTCTGAAAATGAAGCGCTCCAAGCGCTCCGTTGACGCGTTGCCATGGTTACCTCGCTAGGCGACTGAAAGAGTGGGAGGCGGAGAGCATGACTTAAAGCGTCTGAAATGGAGGCCTTTGGGCTCCTTTGAAGTTTAGACAAGACGCAGTGAGGCAACTTGACGGGGCGTCTTGCGTGATACGCGGTAGGGATGAGAACGTGTTGCAGTGATCCACTATAGTTTTTTGAAAATTAATTATATCTGTATATTTTTTTCATAATCAACACTCTGTGTGAGGCCCATGTTCATGATCTTACAACATATTTTAAATGTATTCTGTCAAAACTTTCTCTAAAATTACACAAATATTTGTGACTCTTCCTGATAATATTCTCTATGTAATCCATACACATTTTTTTGGTTTAATCATTAATAAAGGTATGATTTCTCACTATTTGGAATGTCACACCAAATGATTTAGTGTCACACCGTATGATCATATCTTCATGTGTCAAAGCAAACTGTGTTTTAACCTACCTATTAGTGAGTACTGAACTTTACTGATTGATTAAACAATTACCCAGGATAACATGGCCTTAATATTTCTGAACAGGATATTATTGTAGGGCTTTAACATGGGATAAGAAAGAATTGTAGTAGTAGATGGATGATGAGGATGTGCACAGGAATGCTACGCACACCTAAGTCTTCTGCCGGCCCACGGCAGAAGGATCCTAAAGGGACAATAAGGCGCATAGCCACACTTGGAGCCAAGGCATTGAAGGCAACATTTTATTAACACCAATTAGTGGAAACAGAACTCAGCATTCAGGTAAATTGCTTTTTTCCGAAGTCTCCTGAACTTGAACACAGCATTTTGTGTTGAACAAATGTAATTAGGAATCATGACATTACACCACATCTCCACTAGCTAAAGAGTGCTGGGTTGCGCAACTCTGAAAATAGCTGATCTACAAGCTCTCGCAGCACAACGTGTTGAGAGCTTGTAGATCAGCTATTTTCGCTAGTTTTGTCTCGGGTCCTACCTTAACACTGTCCACTGTCCAGTCCAGTGAGTCAAAGTACAAAAGTATTAGATCAGATTAGATTATACATTTAGACTGTATTGTACATCAGCCAGTCGTATTTGGTGAGGGTAGCAAACCGGCTGCCTTGTTGCGGTTCTGCTATGCCACAGACAACCTCCTGCTCTTCGTAGAAAATGCAGTCTCGCCCCTTTGGCTCCTCTCTCCTTGCTGGGTCATTGTTTAGTTTCTCCCTGTACTTTCTCGTTCTCTCAGCACTTGTCATTTTCCAGCTGACAAAAGAAAATGGAATGTATAGTTTAAGACAAAGAGAAAATATTGTTTAGATTGAAACAATATGTTAAGGTTTCTGTGAAGGGGTTTCTGCTCTGTCTGATGAATTTGAAGTATCACTGAATGAAGCTAAATTACATTTTATGTAAAAATGTTTAAAACAAATGTTTAAATGTACAAAAGAAACATGGAACTTTGTTATTTGTTGTTATATCTGTAGTTAAATACAGTATAAATCATATGGTGTGACAGTCAAGTCATATGGTGTGACAAGCAGACATGTCACACCATATGATTAAGTGTCACACCATATTACTGTTTTCTCCATTTAGGTTTACCTTGAGGCTACTATGTACACATTAGCATGCTAACAGCATGCTAGCTATAACAAAGCAGCCTAGATCTACATGGAAATATGACCAAAACTTCAAATAACTTAAGCTTTTTTTAAAGAAAAGGTGTCACACCAAAAGACATCCAGAATGGTGAGTTTGTCAACGTTTCAACAAGATGGCATTTCATGAAAATGTTAAAATCATAACTCACCTCAGACACCTGTCTTGCAGTTGTGCTGGGAGTGCTGAATAGCCTTACAGAAGAAGGACCTCTCTAGCCAATAGGTGTCCAAATAATTGCCTGTTTAATTTTTCCAAACTAGTGTCACACCAAATGATTTTGGGTTGGGGGACAAAATGTTTTTGATCAGAAATGACTGAAAACATTATGCTTTGACTTTGAAAAGATATAGGCTCAAAATAGACATTTTTTTTAGCCTAAATTCATTTTCAAATGATTTTTAGCAATTCTTTTTCTTAGTTTTATTCAAGTTCCCACTTTGAGAAACAAGGTCAGGACAGTCACACCATATGAGTTTTGCCATGTTTGGTTGAAGATTCTGAAGAATTGAGGAATGAAATGTTTTAATCTTGAGTAAGTTCACATAAAGCTTAATGTCCTGCACAATATTCAGAAGGTTTTTGACAAATATATTTTTTATTTATACATGTTTGACACCGAGGACAGCGAAAACGTTACGTCACGTCACCCACCCATATGCTATTTTCGCATTAATATTGTCTTGTAGTTGTCTGTGTTATTGTCATGTTTTTAATGTTATTATGTGTGTGGACCCACCATGCAGGAAGATTATAGTGGCTGTTATGCAGCAGCTGAAGGTTACTGTCCGGGTAGCTCAGTCGGTAGAGCTCTCTCTCGCCTTTGGACCACAAGGACATGGGTTCCATCCAGCAAGCCATGCGGCAAGTACTGGGAGCTGATGGTAGGTGTGGCGCTCCAACCTTAGCAATCCATCTCCCAGGGGTCTATAGTGCATTGTAACTGATACCGACTAAACTCAACTCAATATCGTCTTTGGCGGATGGAAACCTCAGATGTCCGAAACTGTTACTTTTCAGGATTCCAATAAAAAAAACAGCAAAAGTAGCAGATCTACAAGCTCGAAACATTTGTAGAGCTTGTAGATCTGTTCCTTTTTATGCTTCTGTGTGACTCTGCGGTATGACTGAGTAGGGCCATAATTTACCGGCATACAAAAAACCTCACAACAAGACAAGTAAAATATGGAGATAAGAGGTTTCTGTCTCCCGACAGCAACGATATACAAAAACGTAACAAAAGAACACGTGGATATATTGGAGGTACAAGGTTTTCTGGCCGACGAGACAGCGTCGGTCGGTAGGCCATGCAAGTGCACTCAAGGTTTTCTACGTGTTTATCTTTCTGAATGTGGCATATAAAGTGTTCACCTCATACGACCTGTGGCCTGGTCCCATTGTTCTGCGGGTACAGCACTACAGCATGTGATCCCATGCAGGCCCGGGCAGGGGCGTCACAAGGAGGGGAAAGTGGGACTGAGTTACTAGGGCCCAAGGTGGAGGGGCCTGGAATTATTTTATACTTTAGCTATTGAAAAATAGCAGATAGCTTGTAGATCTGCTATTTTTGAAAAGTCGTGAAAATGTGTGCAAATCTTTGAATATATGTAATTTTTAAGCGAATATTTGTAACTCAGATTTTGCTTCTGGGGGGGGGTCCTTGGAACTAAATATTTTGAGATGGGGGGTCCGCGACCAAATACATTCTTTCACATGAAAAGGTTAGAGCACCACTGACATAGAAACATAGGTTTTTCAATAAACCTTTAGAAGGATTCAAAGACTTGCAAAATGTCACCATTTTTCAAAAATAGCAGATCTAAGACTACAAGCTCACAGCATGGCACAGAGTGCCGCGCAGTGAGCTTGTATATCTGCTATTTTTCAATAGTTAAAGCACAACATAATGCTTAATAATGCGTTCCCAGTCTAAATGGGTTAAACCCCCTCCTCCCCCTATGAAGAACATTCATGCGGGGCCCACCACAGTGAATCCTTGTACCCAGGGCCCAGAATGTGGTACGACACCCCTGGGGCCCAGGCGAGGGTCTGATCCCTCCAGCGCCCCCCGGAGACCCTGCGCCGCTGATTGGGAAAGGCTGTGTTGGCCTGAGCCGGGCCTGACTGACTGACAGCTCCGCTGTGGTTGCTTCTCTTACTCAACACCAGCATCGCTCCTCGTCGTCAGGGCAGAAACCTCTTATCACCGTATTATTCTATTCTAACTTTTCGTGTTTTTTTTTCTTCGTAAATCAACGCCCTTAAGCCCTTTGCACACAGACAGTTTTTCTCGCACGGAAAAAACAGACGATTTAATTTTTTTAAAGAAAACAATGATTCTCTATGACCTCATGCACACCGGCTCTGAATTTGCCATGCGGCAGGTGGCTGCGGCTGTGTATTTCTTTCCCGATCGAACTCAGTTCGATTTGTGCGTCTTGTCGCATGCAGTAAAAACTCATCGACTCCTTTTATGACTCCTCTTCGGATCCGCAGTGTGGATTCCGCACAGCCTTGCACACCAAATCCAATGCGTTTTAATCATGCAGCAAACGGAAAGAAACCCAACGGTCCTGTGTGCAAAGCCCTTTACTCGATCATACTACATCCGTCGCGCGAAAGCATCAAAAGTAGCAGATCCGCAAGCTCGAAGCCTTTTGAGCTCATGGAAAACCGCTACTTTAGTTTTTGCTGGTTTTGAATTTGAAATCCTGAACCGTAAACGGTTTTGGACATAGGAGGTTTCCTCCCGGACAGAGACCATGTGTTATTCGTCACGACGTTGTCATGATGAGCTGTCAGGAGCGGCCCGTGACAAAACGTTACTTTGTGAAACGGCGGCCTTTTGGCTTCGACGCTGACAAGAAAACTCGGCGTTATCTCCTTGCCGCACGCTTCGACAGCGCAGCGCTTACAAATTATGGGCTTTTTTGGGTGTGTGTGGGCCGTAACTCAAAAGGCAGGATAACTTTTAACGTGCTATGTCAATGAAATACAACAGCAACAAAAAAAGAAAAAACATTGGGAAAACAACAGCCCAGACTGCACTGGGATCAATTCACCTTTTATTTGCCGAGCTGCATATCCGGTACCACTTAAAAACTCTATAATTGGTAAAAGGTACTTATAATATACCTACTTGATACAGTATTGTTTTTCACTCGCGTTGCGACGCGTTGTGAGCTTGTAGATCTGCTATTTTTTGGCAAATGTTCGGCCCCAGGATACTGGATGTTGATTATCGCGATAATATCGTAAATCACGATTTCTTTTGGCACAAATAATCGTGATATTTTCATATCGTCCCATCCCTATAGTCATGTGTGGGGCCGGGGGTCCTCAGCTTTTGTCAAATATATGAAAAAGGGGGCGGGGGGTGGGGGGGGTTCTCCTCCCAGGCTAAAAGATTAAGAACCTCTTGGCATAATTAACTAACAGGCCTGGGCTGGTGGATTTATCACCAAACTATACGAACTCCCTCTTCCCCTTTGAGGGGGGGTTTGAGCGACCCCACTGAACTTACTGTAAAGAGGGAGCGAGGCTGCCTGCCCGGCCAGCCGGCCAGGCCGCCCGGTCAGTGCACAATAGCAGGACTGTATATGGACATTATCAGTCACACCCCCTGACCGCCCCGCCAGATGACAAACACTCACATTGTCCTTGTTCTGGAGCAGGAAACAATCGCTGCACTGTGTGCAGGAACACTCCTGGGTCAGGACAAGTCAAGGATCTTTAGGAACCACGGTGTGTGTGTGTGTGTGTGTGTGTGTGTGTGTGTGTGTGTGTGTGTGTGTGTGTGTGTGTGTGTGTGTGTGTGTGTGGGGGGGGGGGGGGGGGGGGGTTGTAGTTATGTATTGGGGATGATGATAGTATATATGGTACTCATTAATGCATGATGAATATTACTGGACCCCAGCCCCTTGGGTTTCTAACAATGTGGCCCCCTGAACAATTTAGTTGAATACCCCTGGAGTACGCGGTCGCAGCTATTGCGAGTTATAGCTTGTTTTATTATAATCAATAAATCAAATGAAATGATAGAATATGTTGTGGCAGTTCGAGGTCTGCATGAGGCTGATCTCCCTAAAGATACAATATGTGTCATTTAGTCAGGAACACTCACGTCAAAGTAGATTTAACTATTCATTGCAACAAATGGAATACAAATGGAAATGGTTTAGAACAGTGTTCCTGGGACACAGAACATTTTCAGATGAGAACAACTGAGGAGGCATTTTGTAGCATCGATCGGCCTCAGGTCTTAATGGGTTAAACACATGTACCTGTGGATGTGAGTGAGTATATATGTACTTTCCACCACTGGTACTGAAAATAATTGGTGTGCAGGGCGAGAGACATGTTGGTTCTTTCTCCTCTGCTTCTCTCTCTCTCTCTCTCTCTCTCTCTCTCTCTGTGTCTCCTCCACAGGGAGGCTGATTCAGCACGGCTGGTGTCGCTTTGCAGTGACATCATCAGCACACATGTGTTTCACTCAGCCCCGGGCCCTTGCATCAGCGACGGACTGCCGTCTCCTCCAATGTCAGAGCTGCAACGGACTGAGAGGGAGGCCGGGGCTCGAATTGAAAAGAAAGCACAGAAGTGCACAGGCCTGCGGGCGAGCCTCACATCTGGGATGGAGTTTGACCTACTATTATACAGAAGGCTGGATGAAGTGACTGACCATGAAATAAAATGAATTGAATTTAAAAAAGACTAAAAATAACTACAAGGCTTCTGTTTAAAAGTAGTGAATGCTTTGCCCACAATACAGTTAACACCAGTAAGACTCCCTAATCGGGAGATAAGCGACCGTCAGGTCACATGTATACACAAAGAGGCCTATAAGTGCCATTGGTTCCTGGGTGTAGGGTCCGCGGGGGTCCGCTGGGGGCCCCGACGTACTCCACTGCACTTCCTATGTGACCACAGATCAGGGCCCTGTCTCAAAAACTAACCCTAACTCTAACCCTAACCCTAACCTCAGTAACCGTGACGAGTAACTAACCTGCCGACGCTAGTCGGAACAGCGGCCCGTCTGCATATTGAGCGGACCCCGTCTCGTCTTGTCCCTTAAGGCCTGTCCATAGTCTCTCCGAACTATCGCCAAAATAAAATGCCTGGGTTTCCGAGGCTACACCGAAACCAAACTTTTCTTCGGAGAGTTTCGACTTTCCGATGTGCAGATTTCTGAACTCTAATTTGAAGTAATGCTTTTCAGAAGTCGTGAGTTCCAGCCGTAATTTTGTAGTTGAACCGGATCTTTCCGGCGAAAAGTTTGGTTTCGGAGAGACTATATGGACAGGCCTTTACACCTAAGACAATTTAAAATAGTGAAAATAGCTGATCTACATCAACACGTTGTGAGCTTGTAGATCGGCTATTTGAACCATTTTAAGATGTTTTTCAAAATATACATCCTCTCAAGATGTCAGGGATCTCCATATTTGGGCATAAAAGGGACAAGAACGCTAGGACAGGCAGACAGACACAAAGATATCCATATATGGGCATATGGGACAGTTGGGACACACTGTGCCACCGCTGTCATTTTCATGTCAAGGAGCCCCTAAATGGATATGAACTTGGCGGACCCCCATTTTTTTTAATGCTATTAAAAAATTGCAGATCTGCACATACTGCATATTTTTTGCTATAGATGTTGATGCTATACTCAGACATTTTGCTGGGGACACCTGGAACCCCCCTCAAGGACCCCTGGGGGTCCCCGTACCCCACATTGAGAGCCACTGAGAAAACAGAAAACCACATCTGGGTTTACCTTATGCCAGTGATATTCAACATGGCGGCTCGTGGGCCAAATCCGGCCCCATGTAGTGGAGCTTTCTTGTGGCCCCGGGAACAATTTCTATTCCAATGTGAGAATAGGGGTGCCTGCTGGCCTAGCGGTCCAGGTGCATACCACATAGGTTCTAATGCCTGACAGCGTGTTGCGGGTTCGAGTCCTGTTCCCGACAACCTTTGCACCGTGTCTCTCCTCATCTCTGTCAATCTTCACTTGAGCTATCAATAAAGGTAGAAAAGCCCAAAACATATCTTTATACTTTTCAAAAGTAAAAGTAGGCTACAAGCATCAAAAGACCCTTTCTTGGTACAAAGAAACAAAACAGCTAGAAATGTTCAAACTTTACTACTTTCAAAATAATGTAGCTTTCAAGTAGTGCAGCAGTTTTTTTTCCCCTGACACGTAAGTGACGTAACTACATTTCATTATTATGCGGCTTGGTTGAATGCTTGATTCTGATTGGTCAAGCTCTGAAATCAGAGGTCCGATATTCCCTGATAACAGAGAATATCTGACCGCTGCTAATCAAAGACTTAGAGCACCTGCTGCAGTCAAGCTGCACTGCGTGAATCTTTTTGGGTCAAATTATTAATTTTATTTAGTAGCCGGGTAATAAACGGGATAATGAATGGCTCCTTGGTGAATGATGATATATAACATCCCTTCAGCCTGATAACTCCCTTCGGCCTGGCGCCTCGGGGAGTTATCACTTATCAGGCCGTCGGTCTGTTATATATCGTCATTCACCGCGGAGCCATGCATTATCCCTTACGTAGTAGCCTGGTGGGCCAGCCTCTTTCACACACTTCGTCCTGTGGTCTGGAACCCCAGGCAATTTCAGCAGTACATCAACATAAAAGAGCACAACAGGTGATTATATATGCACATCCAGTTTTCAGTGTCTCACAGCTGTTGTCCATTACACCAACAGGTGAGTTTGAGTGCATTTCATCCATCATTATGCAAGAATTCTCCTTCTGCATCTATTAGCTTTTGAGTGGATTTTGTCCATCTTCCATCTGCTAAATCTTCATGCACAGGATGTTTCATTGGTCATCACTAGCGCCCTGAGCGGATCCATTTTTATGTTCATTACACCAACAGGTGAGTTTTGAGTACCTCCATCATTATGCACATCCAGTTTTGAGTGGCTGACAGCTGTTGTCCATTATATCAAAGAAATAATTCTCCTTCTGCATCCATTAGTGTTTAAGTGGATTTTGTCCATCTTCCGTCATGATTCATCCACTAGATTTTACACGGTATGTTTCACTCGTCATCAATAACATCCTGGGCTGATCCATTTTTATGGGTCATGGTCATAGACTGTAGAAAAATATGGACGAAGCGAAGCCATTGGTTTCTATACAGCGCAAATGGCCCTTTCTACCCCTTGGAATGGGACGTCGCCATCATAGAATTGTAAAGGCATCAGAGATGCTATTGGCTGCCAACGGTCACATGCAACGCAGGGATACATGGGAGAATGTGGTCGGAGCCTCCCGAAATACAGCACATGAAGAAGAACACAGCCGGCTGGTATCAGTTTAGTTGGCCACGCCCCCCCGCAACTTTATAATTTATTTTAAAATACATTGGACCACATTTCGACAAAACGAATATGATAGTGATTGAAAGGCAATTTTTAACTAGCGATAGGAATCATACAGTATTCATGAAAATGTTAATTAAGGTTAGAAAACGAAAGAGGAAAATGAATGGGATCCAATGGAGGGCAATTCTTTTTGCGATCGGCCGGGGGGGGGAAACAGCGCAACTAGCGGCCAATCATAGGAAGTTTTAGTTCCGTATTGGAGTCATTTTAAATCGGCAGAACTATGCCCCTGGTCATGGTGAACTGGTCAACTGATGGTTCTTGAAACACATCTAAACACATCATAAGAGCTTGTGTTCTTATCAGCCGGGTGCTCAAAACATAAAAATGAACATGTAAATACGAACATGTAAACACTTTCACCTTGTCAGCCTAACTCCACCACTCTTTTTTCACACAAAGATGCACTGAAATTTCTACTTCCTATTTTCTCAAAGCTTGTGCACAGAAATGATCCTATCAAAAATCAAAAGGTATAAATGCAGTACAATTGACAATTTAGGCATTTAACAGTATGAAGCAGCCAGCCCTGATAAGTTACCATGATGGACATAACATGACCATTGTTGTGTCCAATGGCACACATCAAACAGCCATACAGTTAACCAGGAACAGGGTCCTGTGGCCCTCGACTTCAAGTAATTTTTTACAATTGTGGCCCCCTGCCTAATCTAGTTGAATACCCCTGCCTTATGCCATGGAGAGACCCCAGGATCTTGTTTCATTTACAATAAAGTGAAAGAGTCAATTCTCGCCCCGCGTTTCACAAAAACCCCAGAAACAAAGGAAGGAAATCAGTGAAACTTGGCACGCGTTGCAGACGTACTCCACTGCACTTCCTATGTGACCCGTGTGATTAAAGCACAACTCACAGCTCCAGAGCTGACACATGCATTACGTCTCTGTCGGCTGGAAACCTTGTATGTCCGACAACACGGCTCACTTTTCAGGATTCAAATTCAAAAGCGGCAAAAGTAGCAGATCGACGAGCTCGAAACGCGTCGCTTCGCGCTTCAAGCTTGTCGATCTGCTACTTTTGATGCTTTTGTGTGACGCTGTAGTTATGATCAAGTAGGGCGTTGGTTTACGAAAAAAACACAACAAGTTAAAATATGGAGATAAGAGGTTTCTGCCCAACAGTAACGGTTAAGAGAGCGGACCCAGTGTGCATGGGGACCAGCTCTGCTCCAAGGGGCCCTTCTTTTCCTTTACTTTACCTTTTCAATACTTTAGTTTAAATCTACTCCACTACGTCAGAGGCAACTATTGTACTCATTTTAAAACGTAATAATTTGTAAGATTTAATTTATCGCGAAGCAAACATTAAGCCCTATCTTATGCTTCAAAAATAATAGCCGGTCTGCAGATTTATTTTACACATTTAAAATGTATTTTTTACTTTAACATGTCACATTCTGCATAATATTAAAGACGAATAGTTTTACTTTTGGTACAGTACTTTAGTTATGCCAATACATTAACTGAATGTAGGACTTTCGCCTGTAATGAGTGAAGGTGAGTACAGCAGGTCCGTTTTCTGATTGCGACCGAAGGTCGCATATACTCTGAAGAATCGTGTCGCTTGAGTGTCCGAAGCCTCGTGACCGTCCTTCCGAAGCCTCTGTGATGTCAGTGTGATGTCAGCGAGTTGTGACATCACTTCCTGTACAGGGCAGCTACACGAAATGTGGATAACACTATATATGGAGATAGTCCAGTCCATCATGTCATATGGGACTACCGTCATAGAAAGTAGCCATTGTTAGGCCGGAGTCAATGGCTGTCTGTCTGACTGCCAAGTCTGCCATTGACTTGCAGCGCATGAACGCCGCACTGGAGCGTGAAAACCAACAGGCCTGATGGAAAATGATACATGGCCGCAGGCTTTGTGACGTCCCACATCTTATGTGCTGGGCATACTACTAACCGACGCCAAGGACCTCCAGAGGCCATACAAAGAGTATCTAACCCGAGGCCCCTTACTAAGTAGCATACATTTACAACATACCTTCTCCAAAAACATCAATATTGAACTCCATATGTATATGGATACATACATGTATTTTTATTAATAAAGGATAAAATAAAATAAAAATGCCATAGATGGGCATTCCCAAAAGCAAAATCCCTTTATGCCCATATATGGGGATTTCTGATGTCATCAATCTCTGGCCCTAACTAGCTCAAAAGCCTGCTTTACTCTGATTTACACCCTACCTTTCCAGATGATGACCTATTGGGTACACACTTATGTCCAAATATAGAAATCCCAAGGCATCAAACCTAAGCTTGGCTTTACTAATTAACATATGTTTCATGCCCATATATGGAGATCCCTGTCCCAATGTTATCAATATTAAGGACATATCTGGAAATGCCCATATTTGGTAATGTCCACATATGGGCATGTTTTGACATAACATAGTCAGGGAACTCCATGTATGGGCATAACATTGATTCTGTGAGTGTGCCATGATTCTGTGAGTGTGCTGAGCTCCTAGGGTTGATACCCTCACAAAAACATGAACAAACTCCCCCCAGAATGACAACAACTAGAATCGTCAGAGAAACGCTGTGGTTGGCCAGATTGTCAAGAATTGGCGCGACCTCGCC
>NC_137820.1:56743738-56768738 GCF_963921795.1 Nannobrachium achirus | reverse complement strand
CGACTTGTGTAATGATTTGAAGTTAACTGAGTCGACTTGATGACTTTTTCGTTAATGCCCTACTGTATATACAGTATGTGGCACTGGCAGATGCACATTGTAAAAATGTATAATGTTCAGTGCAACATTTTATTAAATTAGTTAATTAAATTAATCAGTTTTTTTGTTTTGTTTTTATTAAATTATGTTCTGAACGTTTATAAGCCTACTTTGTATATTTTAAATAATTTGCACCCATATGGTCATAGAGCGCCCTCCTGTGGTCACCCACGCAACCATTGAATTTATAAAAGGTTTGTTTATTAGCAGTCAGAGGTGGAAAAAGTAGGCTACTCAAATGTTTTACTTACGTAAAAGTATCAATAGGCCTACTTCGATACAGAAATACTCCGTTATAGGTAAAAGTCTGGAATTCTGAATTCTTTACTTGAGTAAAAGCACAAAAGTATTGGTATCAAAATAGTGTAGGCCTACCTATCCACAACTTTCCAACATCCCATCGTGCATTGCGCAGAAGGTGAGCGGCATTTCCGGCGTCGCAGCCGAGCGTGATCTACAAGCTCACAACGGTTGCATCTGCGACGCGACGTGCGCTTGTATGTCTGCTGTTAACCGGAAGTGTCCCGCAGAAAATGCTACAGTAAAGTCTTGCGGAAACAGGTGGATAGGAAGTGCCAAAAGTAAAAGTATAGGCACGCCCCGCTGGTCAATAGTAAAACACAGAAGTTACACACTTATTCTTCCTCTCCTTACATCGAGTCCTCGTATGGTACCGTGATGCGGCTGATGCCCCAATTTCCTTAAAGTCAAAGCTCCAAACAGCCCAAAACAAACTGATTAGGGTCCTGCTTGACCTTCCTTCTCGGGCCGGGCCCACCTCACTGCTTATCACTATATAAGTGTGGTGTAGCTCAAATAGTCCATGGGCCATACGAGATGTCGGTATCCGAAAGGTGGCAAAGGTTACCATGCATTTTTGAATAGCTCTATATCTGTAGATTATATTTTGGTATGATAACCCTTTCAGAGACACAGCTAAATTGGTCAGCCGCTAGAGTTAATCTGCTTTAAGTATAGCATATGAGGGGTCAAACTAGGGGTTTGTCATGATTCTGAATCCATTGCAAGCATCTGTTTTGCAACATAAAACATTCCTTGGGCTAAAAACGGCCAATACTATGGTTTAGTGATGAAAAGTGATGACTCATCCCCTTTTCACACATTTGTGGGGGCCGTTTTAGCCCAAGGAATGTTTTTTTGTGCAAAACAAATGCTTGCAATGGATTCAGAATCATGAAAAAACCCTAGTTAGACCCCTCATATGCTACTTAAAGCAGATACATTTTATGCTTTTCCCCCCTGTATATTAAGTATCGGACACCAACTTTAGCTGATAACACCAATTTAGCTGTCTCAGAAAGGGTTATCATACCAAATTATAATCTACAGATATAGAGCTTTTCAAAAATGCATGGTAACCTTTGCCACCTACCTTTCAGAAAAGGACCTGCCATAGGCCCAATGCTTGTCCAATACTACCCTCTGGTGGCTGTGGGTGAACTGCACAAAATCTCTCAGTCCTTGTGTCAGACAGTAATCTCTCAAACATTTTCATGTCAAGGACATGAAAATGTCCTTGACATGATTGATTGAGTGTTGTGCCGGGGGCGTCTGTTGGCCAGACTGTCTGTCTCAATGGCATATGGACGTCAAGTGAAAGGCATTTCAGGGAAAAGTTACGTTTCAAATTGTTGCATCATGTATGTATGTATGTTTGTCAAACAAGGAGACTACAGTTTTTCAATTTAGGCTTTGACACTCTTAGTCCAGAGCGATTTACAATAAGCAAGGACAACACAAAGTAATGCATCAAATGCATAGCAATAGTAATCTAGGATCATAGAGTATACCAAGAACCTATCATCAGTCTAACAGTAGAAAACCCCCCAAAAACAATAATCTGTGGTACATTGAAACTATACACACTAAGGCAGTGGTTCTCAAACTTGTTTGACTCGCCGCATCCCTGTAAATAAACTTTTCATCCATCATCCATGGCATGTCTGAATTAGACCTACACTTAATTTTTTTAATATGGTAAAATCTCGCTCTTTCGAACCACCATCATTTCGACCGGAGGGTTAGCGACTCACCCCGCGGAGGTTAGGGTAAAGGTTATAGTTAGTTGGGTGTCGAAAAGATGACATGTAGAAACAGTGAAGCGCTGCCGTAAGCTATATCTTAGGGGGGAAGATTTACATTTATGTACCTGTAAAGATGACATCAAGGAAAGGACAACTATGGAGGTAGCTAGATTTGATTTGAGCACCCATAAAATGTGACCTACAACATGTGTACATTTGAACCTGTAACCTATATACATGCGCGCACACGTGCACACGCGCACACACACGCACGCACACACACGCACACACACACACACACACACACACACACACACACACACACACACACACACACACACACACACACACACACACACACACCTACATTTGAAGTCACAAAAGACAAAAAGTGAGGTCACAAAAAAACACATTCATATCTAGGCCACATCATCACTTGCACAACAATAACGGTTTATTCTTTGTAACTTCAGACATCAATTTGCATGTTTGATTCAATATTTTATGCAAGTGGCAAATCTTAATGAACGTTTGTGTAGTTAGCATCTAACGAGTGCTAAAAAAAGGTCCCTTTCTTCTTTCCATAACCTTGTAGGAATGAAAATAAGATGCAAAAGAAAAGCTAAAGTCAAGAGACTTTCTGAAGGACTTTGGCTCCATCTACTGGAAGCCATGGAACACTGTTCTCCAGAATGCATGTCATCATGATCTCACACAAAAAAGTCCAAACTTTAAACGCAGCTTTTAAGAAACTTTGAAAAAAGAAAATAAGATAATCATCAGAATCTGAATAATCAGATAACGTCTCTGTCTGGTGGAAACCATGTGACCAAAACTATTTCTGTAGTCTTCAGGATTCAAATTCAAAAGCAGCTAAAGTAGCAGATCTGCAAGCTCTAAACAGCACAAAACTTGTGGATCTTCTACTATTGATGCTTTTGTGTGACACTGTAGTACAGTGGTTCTCAAACTTGGGGTCGGGAGCCCAAGTGGGGTCCCCAAATTATTTTGTGGGGCCCCCAGATGATTAGCTTAAAGTAATTTATTTTTCTCACTCAATGGTAAACAAACCAACATACAGTATAAGTGCATACAGGGTATCTGCACATTTATAAAGTCACAATTTAAGGACTTTCAAGACCAAACTGGCCAAACTGTCAAATATTAAGTAAGCAAGAGGCGAACATTGTGAAAATAACCAATCTACATGCTCACAGTGAGCATGTAGATCGGCTATTTTCACAATATTTATCTGTGGAACCGAGCCACATTAAATGTAATAGCCTACCTACAATTCCAAGTGCTTGTCAGGGTGGGGGTCCCCAGTTCAAATATGTTTATTTTGGGAGGCTCTCTCCATTCCGACATGTCGCCACTCCGAAATTGACTTCTTATTGTCGGAGTGGCGACACTCCCATGGGCCTAAGGTTTAGGGTTAGGGTTAGAGATAGGGTTAGTGTCGGAATGGAGACATGTCGGAAAGGAGACATGTCGGAGTGGAGAGATGCACTCGTTTATTTTGGGGTTCATGGCCTAAAAAGGTTTGAGAACCACTGCTGTAGTTTGATCAAGTAGGCAGTAGGGAAACTATGCAAGTCTGTGTGTCACACTCCCCCTTCCTCCTCTCCTCTCTCACAGGTAGCTGTCAGAGATCACTAACGAGCACGTTTGACACTTTTATGTCCCAATCAATCAACTAAGTGCACAACCACCTCTGAAGTTCAAAGGGAGCAATTAAGAGCTCTGGCTGAGCTCCACCCTCCCCTCACAGACTGTTCTGTCCCTGCATGGTGCATGGGACATAAACAGTGGAACAGAACTAAAATACAGCCAGAGGGATGTGTCTTTCTGCAAGGAAACACCCCAGCACAATAATATGATGACTGCTTAAATATTGATATACATATATATAAAAAATAGGCTTAAAGTTACCTCTTTTAATTCACGAAAAAAAAACTGATGTAGTTAAGATAAGCATCAGACCGTAACTGTGCAATATTTGCTTGCATTTAACTCATACAGTGCCGCCGGCCACAAGGGGCGCTAGAGTGCCAGAAATGTCTCTATAGACCTTCGCTCTAGCTTCCGTCGACACTGTCCCAAGTGCCTTGGGATTTCACTCCAGCCAATGCTATGGGTGACGAGAGGAGGAAGCTAGCTGACACGTAGCCAAAATGCTAACCCATTTAGAAGCCCGATCTAAAGCTATTTCAGTCGCAAAAAACTTTCTCTTTGGGTCTGGGAACACAATCCGGAGAAAATCCTGTCTAAAGATGTGATTTATTATTGGAGTGGGCGGCGCGATGCGGCCGTTAGCGCGACTACGGCCTGTGTATGGCAGAGTGTTGGCCTGGACCATGGATGGACGTTTAGACCGGGGCTTCGTTGAGGCCTCCGATTAAATAATTCATTTTATTAAATATCCCGAACTAGTTCGGGATAGGCACCCTGGAATACGTCGCGCCGCCGACAGTATATATTGAGGTTTTTTTGGGGGGCTCTAAACTTTATTTTAAGCCATTTTCAATGGAATAAATCGTCGGACCATCTAGCGTCTCTCGTTGGCTAGCGCTGGACGAGCAAGGACCACCCACGTTGCTCCAAGCAGCTCGGGGTAAGTAAAATAGTAAATAAAATATTGTATTGGATTGAAATAAAGCCGAACTTGTTCGGGATAGGCACTTATAGGGTTAAGGGAGTGAGGCGAGAATGTTTGTAGTCAACTGCACACGATGTTGTCATTTCAGGAACACTGTGTTCTTCAGAAGCATATTTCACTGTCGCGTTCCAAAGAATTTATGTTATTTAGGCACAAAGCTCTTGTTAATACATTTCGTTACGGTTCAATATTTTCACTTTCACTTAATTGTGACAAAAATGTTTCACAAATAACGAAAAGCGGAGATCTACAAGCTCACTATGCTTTGCGGTGCCACACTCTGTGAGCTTGTAGATCTGCCAAATACATATCAATTTGGGGGTCCTTGCGTGAAAAAACGTTTTGAGAACTAAGATAATTAATTTATGAAGATGGAGATACAAGGTTTATCTGCCTGGCAGCCACGATATTGATCAGGTGTACATTAGTAGACTACACTACTATACAGTGATCACATCATCCTTTTAGATGTGGTTATAATTCTCAACACCAGTGGCGTCAGTTCAGAAAAAGCTAAGGTATGGCAACGTGACTGGTGTCTTAGCAACAGGCATGATACATTTATTTTAAGAAGTACATTTGATTTCCCCCCCTGTTTCTATGGTTTCTTGGGCTGGATATGGCAGCCTGGAATATGGTTGTTCAAGTGCATTGCACCTGTGCAGCTGACCTGCGGAACCTGGGAATATACCATTTTGTCAAAATGGGGAGAATAAAAGTGTGGAGAATATAATTATAATACCTTGTTGAAGTGACCATTTTGTAACATTTTGCATTTGTAGTTATTTTACTGTAATTTAACAACATAATAACCAGCACAGATAGACAAAGAGACATTCATGGATTCATATTTAAGCTATATTTAACTTTTATTTCCCCCCCTGGACCTGCCAGGGTATATACGGTACCTGGCAGAATACCCCTGCCCATACCCAATTGATGCCCCTGCACCATAACAACACAGATGAGCAGCCCTTCCCACAGACACCATGAAAAGGAATGGGTTCCTGATGACACTACAGTGGTCAAGGGCTGAACAGCAGAGTGCTGCCAGGACTCAAGCAGCCCATTAAGCACCAATATATGCCTCAATGTATTTAATCACTTGGCCATGAATGATTTATCTGTCTGACAGTGCACGGCGCCATCCCAACCGTACATTTGGGAGCCGTTATAACTGGGTTCGGGCTAAATGATGATAAAAATGAAGTTTTATTGCCTCGTTGGCAGTGGCGGACAGTAACAAAGTACATTTACTGTAGTTACTGTACTTTACTTTGAGTATTTGTGTGTTTTTGATTTGACTTTCACTCCGCTACTATTTCCAAGTCAAATATAGTATTTTTGACTCCACTACATTTCTAGGAAGGGGATAAAAGTACATTCTGAATTAATCACTTTTAAATATTGATAAAATAGCAAATCTACAGGCCCTCAGCGTGTTGCGGTGCAACACGTTATTGATATCCTTGCAAGCCAAATGACGTCATGATGACATTATGATAACGTCCTCCGGTGACTCCGGTGATGTTCAGAACTAGGCCAGATCACAGCCCATATGGGAATGATCTTGACGTCATTACCAGGATGTCATATGAACCTGTGTGTTTTTAGATATTTTAGTATTTCAGCATGACTAGCGATGCATTTTGCATCATCAGTGATGCGTTTTGCATCATATGATGCAAAACGCATCACTAGTACATGCTGAAATACTAAAATATCTCAAAAAGCAGATTGAACACAAAAAATAACTCAGGATTGTGTTGATCGTGTCCCAAACAACAATAAAATAAGATCGGGTTTTTCCAGAGGTGAAATGGCCCTTTAACCACTTCAACTCTGTACAATTCGGATTTGAAAATATCAGATCTACAAGATAACAATGTGTATATATGCTTTTTTTTATATTCTTTAAAGGGATATTCCACTTTCAAAAAAACTTTGGGTCATTTTATTTTGTGAACACCCTGGACAGATTTTAAGTTGCTTGATTCAATATTTAGATATTTGATATTCATTGTTATCAGACACTCCCCACCCAGGGCCCATTCCTATACAAACCCATTGTAACTGCAAACTCCATTTTAACCATGCTAGATTCATCAAAAAACACACGACTTATTTATTGTATTACATTTTCTCCATTTTCCCAAAATATTATTACAAATAAATGAAAGACGTTATCAAAAAAACATGGCCTGCTCACGTGTTAGGAGGGTAGTATGAATCACCAGAAAAAAAAAGACAATTGTTTTTGATGAATCATAGTTAAAATGGAGTTTGAATTTACAAGGTTTGAGGCGTCTGATAAAATGAATATAAAATATCTAAATATAAATATATCAAGCAAATTCAAATCTGTCCAGGGTGTTCACAAAAGCCTGATTAGACGATAAAAAGACTAAAAGTTTTTTTTTTTTTTAAGTGGAATATCCTTTTAAGTACATGTTGATACCGATGCTTTTCTACTCTTACTCAAGTACATTATCATTACCAGACTTTTACTTATAAGAGTTATTATAAGAGTCTTTCTATATTACTTTGTCCAGTGCTGCTTGTTGAATCATGGGTTTTAAAAAAAAAGAAATGGCATTGTCCACGTGCTATCTGCCACTTCCTGTGTGCATTGCGTCTGCGTGGCGCTGGCAGCGAGCGTCTCTCTCGCTGCAGAAATTCCGCTGGATTCCCGGTAAGTAAGTGGTGTTTGACAGCTTTCCTGGACCTGACGGGAAAACGTCTCTCTTTGGGGCGCAAGATTATAACCTCTGCAAAACCGCCGGTCAATGGAAAAAGTCTTAATCCTCTCGTAGGAAACAACCACTCCCTGGTGTAATATTGGCTCGTATGGACATGTGGAAGGTGACCGATTTGACCAAAAACAAATAAATTCTTGTAAAAGAAGAAATAAATCCACGGAGGAACATGCTGTAAGTGTGGGGAGAGGAATATTCTGGTCTGTGTCTCTTACTAGTGGGTTTTTACGGGTGTACAGTAGGCCTATACGGCTTCAATGCAGTGCTGTTGGACTGTAGGCTACTGTACTGTACTTCTTAGTGAAATATTAAGATATATGTATGTTAGTATTAGGATATTACGTTTATTCACTGTTGTGCTCCAGCTCTAAGTATCTGCTGCATTTTTTTTATTTTTACTTTTTGACCTCGTGTCTCATTTTCTGCACTCGCCTAACATAATCTTTGCTGTCGGGTAGAACATCTTGTCTCCATGTTGTTTTTCTTTTTTTTCGTTAATTACATTCCTACTTGACCATACAACAGCGTCACACAAAAGTACCAGATCTACAAGCTCTCCTGCTCTACCCTATACCTCTTGTCACTTTTCTTATGAAAACTACAAAATGATAGGAAGAAATATAGGCTTATATCACACACTTCTTTACACCTGCATCCTGTGATATGAATAAAGATGATTCTGATTCTCTGATTAAGTGAGTCACGCTAACCTCCGTCTGTCAGTGACACGCTAACACACAACATTTCGTTACCTATCGACTTCTGTTCCTCCCTCCCATAGTTCCTCCCTCCCATTCCATCCATGAAGGCAGGTCACAAAAAGTTGTAAGTAACACATTTGGTGTAATACTCACTCAAATGGGTCTGTGGCACGTCGCTGATGTGGCTTTCACAGACATCTCAGACAAGACCGTTAACTTAACAGGGCTTTGAAACACAAACAGAAGAATTTTAAATGTCACTCTACTCTCCACAGGGAGCCAATGGAGAGCGGCAGGAACCGTCAAGGACCGGTCAGTGAGTGAACATTTGGAAAGAATACGCCAACACTCGATGTATGAACAGGGTTCAAGTGGTTAAGCTGAGTTTAATCTATTAACTACTTTTGCTGGAGACTGCCTGGAACCGCCGACTCCTAGGGGTCCCTGGACCCCCACTTTGAGAACCAATTATGTAAACATAATGGTCAATGTAGGGAATGTATGAGGAAAGACAATCCACAAACTCCCAACGTGCTGTGGAGCTTGTAGATTGGAAATTCAAAGTACAATATACACAGCAGTGACTCTCAAAGTGTCAAAGTTTCTCCATTTCTATGTCTATACAACTGGTGCAACTGAGGGACAAACTTCAGCCTCGTTCATTGGAATGGAAGCGCATGGTCGACTTTTATTTTTTTCTCCCACAACACGATGAGAGATATGGCTGTCTTTTACAAAAGATCGTGGTTGGAAATAATGGATGGATATTTTTCTATAAAATCGCAAAGGTAAGCTACTTTGATGGCAGTATAAGACATAATTAAATCCTTGATAGGCAGTAAAAGAGTTAATATAGCATCATAATTTTAACCACTTATAACCAACCATTTGTATATTAGCTATTGAAATGACAGATCTACAAACAAATTTATAATTTGGAAATATATTCTTTTAACCGTCCAAAATCTCTCTTCTGGGAGTCCCTGACACAAAGAGAAATCAGATGGGGGTCCATCCAAAGCCAAAAACACAGCCTATCAATTTAGGGGTCCTTGACATTAAAACGTTTGAGAAGAACCACTGATACAGAGGTTTTTAAAGTGGTTCAAACAGAATTGATCACAGTCCAGGATGCACGCAGAATAACACTGCGGTGTAGGAGCAGCACAGACCTTCATTGTCTGTTGGTCTTGAACTAATCGTCAGCCATTCTGCTCTGTTTCCCATCATGTTCAATAACACAACATTCATTCAGTGAAAGAAGCTTGGTCTTCATTAAGACAGTTAATCAGGTCCAGTTCTATGGTCTCTGACTAATGCACAGCAGTGCTAGAAAGGAATGAAGTACATTTACTACATTCTGAGGTACTTTTACTTTACTTGAGTATAGACCACTGCTAGAGGGCGCTGTCTTGTTAGTGGCCAAGGCCACGAAGTGGCAAATGGCCACTCATTGTTATTGGACTTCATCATAACTATTATTAGTGGCCAAGGCCACGAAGTGGCAATGCCTTGGCCACTCATTGTTATTGGACTTCATCTCCTTCTTCCGCCACTTTTTCTCTAGCGGCTAGACCGTGCAGTCGCTTTTTACGAAACTCGGCAGTATGGCAGAGGACTATGCCAAACGGCTAAAACGCGAAGCTCGCAACAATCGGCCAAAGGGTGGCGCTGTAGGAAGCCTTCGAAAGTGCAAACTTTGAACAGGTGTAGCTCATGCCCTGTTTCAGGTACAGCAATGAAACCTGTATACACTTGTGCGTCTCCTCATGCCGAACAACTTTTATGCTCTGACTTTTGACCTCTGACCTTTACTTCTCCCACAATTTTGAATTATATGAAAAACAGTAAAAATGTATCTCCTCCTGGGATTTTCGCGTAATGTGCGCGAAACTTTTTTTACATGAACTTTGGACCAATACGGTCTGAAAACTTAGGCGGATTTTCTTTGAAGCGAAACATTATTTTTTAATAATTAACCGTATAATGCAGTTTCATGCAAATTATTATTCTGCCTCTAAATCATACATGCAAAGTGACACGTTCATGGCAGTATGGCAGAGGACTATGCCAAACGGCTAAAACGCGAAGCTCGCAACAATCGGCCAAAGGGTGGCGCTGTAGGAAGCCTTTGAAAAATGCCAACTTTGAACAGGTGTAGCTCATGCCCTGTTTCAGGTACAGCAATGAAACCTGTATACACTTATGCGTCTCCTCATGCCGAACAACTTTTACGCTCTGACTTTTGACCTCTGACCTTTACTTCTCCCACAATTTTGAATTATATGAAAAACAGTAAAAATGTATCTCCTCCTGGGATTTTCGCGTAATGTGCGCGAAACTTTTTTTACATGAACTTTGGACCAATACGGTCTGAAAACTTAGGCGGATTTTCTTTAAAGCGAAACATTATTTTTTAATAATTCACTAAATGTTGCAGTTTTATGCAAATTATTCTTCTGCCTCTAAATCATACATGCAAAGTCACACGTTCATGGCATTTGGCAAATATGTAGAGGGTTAGTCCAAATATCACTGAAAGCAATCTTACTCCAATTGGCCAAAGGGGGGCGCTATACGAAGCGTTTGAAAACTCAAACTTTAAAGGGGCATAAGTCATGCCTCGTTTCGTTTGAAGACATGCAACTTGCTTACACGCGTGCCTTGACTCAAGCGGAAGACATCTGTGTCTTTGTTAAGTAAGCTCCGCCCTTAGATTTTCCGCCAATTTGAGCAGTTTGTAAAACACTTAAACCCGCTTTTATTCCGGAACTTTTGCGTCACGTGCACAGAACTTTTTTTACATGAACTTTGGACCAATATCTAAAGATCTGTCAGATCGGATTTTTTAAACATTGAAACATGCTTTTTTAATAATTCAATCAACATTGCAAGTTTTATGCAAATTATTCTTCTGCCTCTAAAACATACATGCAAAGTAAAATTTTCATGATGAACTACTGTAGAGGGTTAGTCCAAACATCGCTGAAACCAATCTTACCCCAATTGGCCAAAGGGGGGCACTATATCATTTTGAAAGAAGGCGTCAAGTACATTACATGAAACTTTTTCTTTTTTCTTTTCTTTTTTTTTTAAATGACAGGTCCATTATGTGTGGCTGCTGTAGTGTAGTGGTCAGTGCCTGTGCCTGGTATACGGATGGTTGTCAGTTCAAATCCCACCTCAGGTTGAGTTGATGTTAACATCCTGGATGCCCATGGCATGTGCATATGTCAAACTCTTTAATGTTGACACGTCTGATCTAACTCCAGATCACGTTCATGTTTAAAATGAGCCCTTCTCTACCGGCTGTTTTTTTCGGTTTTGAGTAAAAGAAAATATGATCACTCGAAAATGTCAGAAATACTCAGATTACATTTACTCAGATTGATTTCACCCCAACCCTCCAAAATATAAAAAATAAATCAATAAAATCAAGGCACTCAGCCTACATAGAACTTTTTTTTTAAACAAACATGGTTAACAGATCCTGTGGCTGCCTAGTGTAGTGGTCAGGGCATATGCCTTTCATGCAGAAGGGCGTTGGATCGAATCCCGCTTGGGGTTTAAATTAGCATAATACCATGACATTTGGTAGACTTTACAGTTTGGTTCCTTGAACAATGTCTGATATGGAGCCTTCCTATAAATGTCCCCCAACCCCCCTTGATGCGTATTTTAATATCCGCCATTACTAAATAATGTATTTTGCATCATAAATCCTGAAACAAGCATTATAATACAGACTGTCATGTCTACACCTATGTTGTGATTTCCAAGGATTGCAATGATATCATGTACCTATAGGCCTATTATAGTCACCACTAGGCCAAAAAAAACAAACAAAAAACACCTGACCTGCCGGAGACCTGTTCGGAAGAACACTGCTTCCAGTTTTTCTTTGATTTGTTCTTTGCTTTCCCTTGATGCTTTTTTGCTTTCCTGCTTTTTCTGCCTTGGCCACTTTATCGCTGCTTGCAGCTATATTTAGTGGCCAAGGGCCACGAAGTGGCCAAGCCCTTGGCCACTTATAGATATTGGACTTCATCTCCTTCTTCCGCCACTCTTTCTCTAGCGGCTAGACCGTGCAGTCGCTTTTTACGAAACTCGGCAGTATGGCAGAGGACTATGCCAAACGGCTAAAACGCGAAGCTCGCAACAATCGGCCAAAGGGTGGCGCTGTAGGAAGCCTTTGAAAAATGCCAACTTTGAACAGGTGTAGCTCATGCCCTGTTTCAGGTACAGCAATGAAACCTGTATACACTTATGCGTCTCCTCATGCCGAACAACTTTTACGCTCTGACTTTTGACCTCTGACCTTTACTTCTCCCACAATTTTGAATTATATGAAAAACAGTCAAAATGTATCTCCTCCTGGGATTTTCGCGTAACGTGCGCGAAACCTTTTTTACATGAACTTTGGACCAATACGGTCTGAGAAGTTAGGCGGATTTTCTTTAAAGCGAAACGTTATTTTTTAATAATTCACTCAATGTTGCAGTTATATGCAAATTATTCTTCTGCCTCTAAATCATACATGCAAAGTGACACGTTCATGGCATTTGGCAAATATGTAGAGGGTTAGTCCAAATATCACTGAAAGCAATCTTACTCCAATTGGCCGAAGGGGGGCGCTATACGAAGCGTTTGAAAACTCAAACTTTAAAGGGGCATAAGTCATGCCTCGTTTCGTTTGAAGACATGCAACTTGCTTACACGCGTGCCTTGACTCAAGCGGAAGACATCTGTGTCTTTGTTAAGTAAGCTCCGCCCTTCGATTTTCCGCCATTTTGAGCAGTTTGTAAAACACTTAAACCCGCCTTTATTCCGGAACTTTCGCGTCACGTGCACGGAACTTTTTTTACATGAACTTTGGACCAATATCTAAAGATCTGTCAGATCGGATTTTTTAAAAATTGAAGCATGCTTTTTTAATAATTCAATGCATATTGCAAGTATTATGCAAATTATTCTTCTGCCTCTAAAACATACATGCAAAGTAACATTTTCATGATGAACTACTGTAGAGGGTAAGTCCAAATATCACTGAAACCAAAAATAATCATATTTGAACTGGGGACCCCCCACCCTGACGTGAGTAGGGTTTTCCCATGATCTGGGCCTTAGGTTAGATGCAGAATAGAGCTGGGACGTTCGCGAACGAATCGAATCTTTTGAACGGCTCTTTGAAGTGAACGTTGGGATCCGGTTTGCGCAGTAGAGAGCCGTTCATTTGGGGGGGAGACCCCCTCCCCCCAATTCAACATCTCCTTGCTACTCCACTGAGTACTGACTGAGTACAGTGAGTGAGTGAGAGAGAGAGAACAAGTGGAGGAGCGAGTTCATTGTTGCCTGCTTGTTTTTTTTGGTGTTTTATGAATAACAAAAGTCAAGGTAGCTTAATTTACACACACATTTTATGAAAAGGGTAAATACTAAATTGTGATCTCAACTGTCAGCAGAGGAATGTGGTGCCACCTTGTGGATTCATGTTTAAACAAATTCTTCTTAAAAATATATAAATATACAAGGAGCCAAATGAGCCAGTCTTTTGAACGGCTCTTTTTAGTGAGCCAGATCGATGGTACTGTCTCACTTCAAAGAGCCATAAATCCCACCTCTAATGCAGAATGGTTAGGCACAGGTGTGTGTGTGTGTGTGTGTGTGTGTGCGTGCTCAGTGTGTTTGGAAGCATGGTTGATGCTGCTGGCAAATTATTCTTCTGCCTCTAAAACATACATTCAAAGTCACATTTTAATCACACTTTGCAATAATGTAGGTTAGTGCACTGTGCACTTGTGCACTTGTAACCCACGGTTCAGCGGGAATTACAGTCATTTTATTTTATTTTTCAAATGGAATATATTCTTTTTTCAGTTTGTTCAGTAACCTCATTGGAGCTGCTGCAGGTTTGTACACATTTCATTTCAAGACTATTCCAATTTCTAACAGCATTACTCCATTTATATTTAATCCACACTATATTGCTTTTAGATCCACCTGACCAACTCTGATATTGACACTGAGGCTGCGTGACTAAGACAATTGGTAAGTGAACATGTGGCTCGGAAATGTTTGTTTCTGGTTTTGGGATTGGAATGTAAAAAGATTCATTTCGGTAATTATTGCTTGTAGATAAGCAGATTTGTCGACTTTATTTTGTTTTAAGCTTGTAGATCGGCTGATTAGTTGATTTTTTTTTCTTTTTCGTTTTTTTGCCTGTGTACTGAATCTAATTGTTTGGTTTTCAGAAAAACTACATTTCCCAGAATGCAGCAGCTAAGATGGTTGCTTGTTGGGCGTCGGCCGATTGAATCCATCTGAACAGTTTGAGCAAAACACTGCTGAGTTGAGGAGGCTGTGTGCTGTCTCTTTTACCGTTTTACTGTGTTATTTTGGTTCTATGGTTTACAGTGAGAATGTGTTTTATATTGTCAGGAGTGTTTAGTTGTGGATGATTGCCTGTGTCCACTATTGTTTGGGGTGTGGCCTCATCTCTTTCTTTAATGTAAGCATTTAACTAAAGAGATGTGAGTATTATTGCGACTGTTAGGTCGCAGTTACTATCGAAACCTCCACCGGCTGTCACTCTGTCCGTGTGACATCATACTTTTGCCCTATTCATATCTCCGCTACCATTGCCCCTATCCATGCCAAACTTTGCACACACTCCTTGGCTGCCTGATTTCTCATATGGCCCTCCAGCGCCACCATGAGGCCGATTCTTGCAAAACATTTTTCAACACTGCTCCTACAGATTTTGGCCTAAAATCACGCAAATTGGATGGCAAATCACAACCTCCAAATCAGCAGATCTGTTGACTTTATTTTGTTTTAACCTTGTAGATCGGCTGATTAGTTGATTTTTCTTTTCTTTTTTTTATCCAGGCCCTGTTTTTTGCATGTGAACTGAATCTAACTGATGGCTTTGTTGGTTTTCAGAAAAACTACATTTCCCAGAATGCAGCAGCTAAGATGGCTGCTTGTTGCAATCAGTTTGATTTGTCAGCACCTGGCCGCAACACAGCTTCTCCGAGTCAGGCAATCCAAATGTTTTTGCTCTTAACCACCGAGCTCTGCTTCACTGTGTAGCTGGCTCTCGAAGGGACTCTTCCATCGAGCAGTAAGCAAAACTCCACTATGTTCTCCTCTGTCGCACATTTGCTCTGTATTTTGCCACATTGCTAATGGTGGTTCTATCTGTTCCCATTGTAGGCAAATTAGGAGCTGCATCTGAATCTTGGAAGAGAAATGGCATGTGTTAATGGAAGCAACGGCATACTGTGAAACATGTGTTTCGAATGTAACCCCTGTTTGTTCTGGAAAGAAGCATATTTTGAGTTAAAAGCCCCGGTTTTGGGAAGAACTTTATTTCATGTTTTAGGGGAACGCCCCATTGAATAAAACAACGCTTATTGCGTTTTCACCTTGAGAACTGTTTCCGTGTGCTGGTTTGGGTTCAGACTTCACAATACTTAATGTTTAAAAACTTTATTTGAAGACGTTTACTACTTGAATTATTTGAAAACATAACCCTCTGTTTTGAAGGTTTACAACCTGATGACCAACTCTTCAACAAAGACAACTAATGAAAAAGTTGGAAAATAAAGATATTGAGTTAAAACCTTGAGGAGTTCTTTGGAACTATTTTATGTCTGTTGCATATAGTCTTTTGCATACATGTTGTGTAGAGGTCAATTTGTGCTTTTACCAATAACTATGCCGATTAGTGTAAAATCGGCAGAGTCTGTCATTTATAGCGCCACCAGAAGGCCGAAAACGCATTCTTCGATATTACTCCTTCAGATTTTATCCGATAATCACACAAATGGGCACACAGTATCTCTACAGTGATGTAATCATGACGGATTTGTCCAATATCATATTCTATCTAATTGGCTAACATTGTATTCCAAGGTTTGCAGGATTGCTCCTTTTTGAACAAAATGTCTCAAACGCAGCCTGCTATTTGTGTGAGATATTGCACGCACATTCCTACTAGGCCAAGGAACAGATGCCACCCTTCTCACATTGGCCTGTTATAGCGCCACCAGCGGGTACATTTTTGCAAAACCCATTTTTGGAACAAAATGCCTCAAATCCCGCATGCAGCGTCCGATTGCCGTGAAAGGCCCAAGAACACGTGGTACCCTTTTGACTTTGGCCTATTATAGAGTCACCACTAGGCAAAAAAAAAACACCTGACCTGCCGGAGACCTGTTCGGAAGAACACTGCTTCCAGTTTTTCTTTGATTTCTTCTTTGCTTTCCCTTGATGCTTTTTAGCTTTCCTGCTTTTTCTGCCTTGGCCACTTTATCGCTGCTTGCAGCTATATTTATTATTATTCTTCCGCCACTTTTTCTCTAGCGGCTAGACCGTGCAGTCGCTTTTTACGAAACTCGGCAGTATGGCAGAGGACTATGCCAAACGGCTAAAAGGTGAAGCTCGCAACAATCGGCCAAAGGGTGGCGCTGTAGGAAGCCTTTGAAAAATGCCAACTTTGAACAGGTGTAGCTCATGCCCTGTTTCAGGTACAGCAATGAAACCTGTATACACTTATGCGTCTCCTCATGCCGAACAACTTGTACGCTCTGACTTTTGACCTCTGACCTTTACTTCTCCCACAATTTTGAATTATATGAAAAACAGTAAAAATGTATCTCCTCCTGGGATTTTCGCGTAATGTGCGCGAAACTTTTTTTACATGAACTTTGGACCAATACGGTCTGAAAACTTAGGCGGATTTTCTTTAAAGCGAAACATTATTTTTTAATAATTCACTCAATGTTGCAGTTTTATGCAAATTTTTCTTCTGCCTCTAAATCATACATGCAAAGTCACACGTTCATGGCATTTGGCAAATATGTAGAGGGTTAGTCCAAATATCACTGAAAGCAATCTTACTCCAATTGGCCAAAGGGGGGCGCTATACGAAGCGTTTGAAAACTCAAACTTTAAAGGGGCATAAGTCATGCCTCGTTTCGTTTGAAGACATGCAACTTGCTTACACGCGTGCCTTGACTCAAGCGGAAGACATCTGTGTCTTTGTTAAGTAAGCTCCGCCCTTAGATTTTCCGCCAATTTGAGCAGTTTGTAAAACACTTAAACCCGCTTTTATTCCGGAACTTTTGCGTCACGTGCACAGAACTTTTTTTACATGAACTTTGGACCAATATCTAAAGATCTGTCAGATCGGATTTTTTAAACATTGAAACATGCTTTTTTAATAATTCAATCAACATTGCAAGTTTTATGCAAATTATTCTTCTGCCTCTAAAACATACATGCAAAGTAACATTTTCATGATGAACTACTGTAGAGGGTAAGTCCAAATATCACTGAAACCAAAAAGAATCATATTTGAACTGGGGACCCCCCACCCTGACGTGAGTAGGGTTTTCCCATGATCTGGGCCTTAGGCTAGATGCAGAATAGAGCTGGGACGTTCGCGAACGAATCAAATCTTTTGAACGGCTCTTTGAAGTGAACGTTGGGATCCGGTTCGCGCAGTAGAGAGCCGTTCATTTGGGGGGGAGACCCCCTCCCCCCAATTCAACATCTCCTTGCTACTCCACTGAGTACTGACTGAGTACAGTGAGTGAGTGAGAGAGAGAGAACAAGTGGAGGAGCGAGTTCATTGTTGCCTGCTTGTTTTTTTTAGGTGTTTTATGAATAACAAAAGTCAAGGTAGCTTAATTTACACACACATTTTATGAAAAGGGTAAATACTAAATTGTGATCTCAACTGTCAGCAGAGGAATGTGGTGCCACCTTGTGGATTCATGTTTAAACAAATTCTTCTTAAAAATATATAAATATACAAGGAGACAAATGAGCCAGTCTTTTGAACGGCTCTTTTTAGTGAGCCAGATCGATGGTACTGTCTCACTTCAAATAGCCATAAATCCCACCTCTAATGCAGAATGGTTAGGCACAGGTGTGTGTGTGTGTGTGTGTGTGTGTGTGTGTGTGTGTGTGTGTGTGTGTGTGTGTGTGTGTGTGTGTGTGTGTGTGTGTGTGTGCGTGCGTGCGTGCGTGCGTGCGTGCGTGCGTGCGTGCGTGCGTGCGTGCGTGCGTGCGTGCGTGCGTGCGTGCGTGCGTGCGTGCGTGTGCGCGCGCACGCACATGCGTGTGTGCGTGCGTGCGTTATTCTTCTGCCTCTAAAACATACATTCAAAGTCACATTTAAATCACACTTTGCAATAATGTAGGTTAGTGCACTGTGCACTTGTGCACTTGTAACCCACGGTTCAGCGGGAATTACAGTCATTTTATTTTATTTTTCAAATGGAATATATTCTTATTTTTCACATGCAATGTTTTGACCACGGTCCCTGAGTACAGCTGCCGAGCATTCGTAATCACCACACCCTGTATAAAGCCAGTTTTTTTTTCAGTTTGTTCAGTAACCTCATTGGAGCTGCTGCAGGTTTGTACACATTTCATTTCAAGACTATTCCAATTTCTAACAGCATTACTCCATTTATATTTAACCCACACTATATTGCTTTTAGATCCACCTGACCAACTCTGATATTGACACTGAGGCTGCGTGACTAAGATAATTGGTAAGTGAACATGTGGCTCGGAAATGTTTGTTTCTGGTTTTGGGATTGGAATGTAAAAAGATTCATTTCGGGAATGTAATTATTGCTTGTAGATAAGCAGATTTGTCGACTTTATTTTGTTTTAAGCTTGTAGATCGGCTGATTAGTTGATTTTTTTAAGTTTTTTTGCCTGTGAACTGAATCTTAATTGTTTGGTTTTCAGAAAAACAACATTTCCCAGAATGCAGCAGCTAAGATGGTTGCTTGTTGGGCGTCGGCCGATTGAATCCATCTGAACAGTTTGAACAAAACACTGCTGAGTTGAGGAGTGTGTGCTGCTCTGTTAACCGGTAAGACTGTTTGCTTGTATTTTGTATGGTCTCTTTTACCATTTTACTGTGTTATTTTGGTTCTATCGTTTACAGTGAGAATGTGTTTTATATTGTCAGGAGTGTGCAGTTGTGGATTATTGCCTGTGTCCACTATTGTTTGGGGTGTGGCCTCATCTCTTTCTTCAATGTAAGCATTTAACTAAAGAGATGTGAGTATTATTGCGACTGTTAGGTCGCAGTTACTATCGAAACCTCCACCGGCTGTCACTCTGTCCGTGTGACATCATACTTTTGCCCTATTCATATCTCCGTTACCATTGCCCCTATCCATGCCAAACTTTGCACACACTCCTTGGCTGCCTGATTTCTCACATGGCCCTCCAGCGCCACCATGAGGCCGATTCTTGCAAAACATTTGTGAACACTGCTCCTACAGATTTTGGCCTAAAATCACGCAAATTGATTGTCAAATCACAACCTCCGTCCCTGATTTCACACATGCCCCTCTCTAGCGCCACCATCAGACAGATTTTTGCAAAACACATTTTACAACACTGCTCCTACAGATTTTGGCCTAAAATCACGAAAATTGGATGGCAAATCACAACCTCCAAATCAGCACATCTGTTGACTTTATTTTGTTTTAACCTTGTAGATCGGCTGATTAGTTGATTTTTCTTATTTTTTTTATCCAGGCCCTGTTTTTTGCATGTGAACTGAATCTAACTGATGGCTTTGTTTGGTTTTCAGAAAAACTACATTTCCCAGAATGCAGCAGCTAAGATGGCTGCTTGTTGCAATCAGTTTGATTTGTCAGCACCTGGCCGCAACACAGCTTCTCCGAGTCAGGCAATCCAAATGTTTTTGCTCTTAACCACCGAGCTCTGCTTCACTGTGTAGCTGGCTCTCGAAGGGACTCTTCCATCGAGCAGTAAGCAAAACTCCACTATGTTCTCCTCTGTCGCACATTTGCTCTGTATTTTGCCACATTGCTAATGGTGGTTCTATCTGTTCCCATTGTAGGCAAATTAGGAGCAGCATCTGAGTCTTGGAAGAGAAATGGCATGTGTTAATGGAAGCAACGGCATACTGTGAAACATATGTTTCGAATGTAACCCCTGTTTGTTAAGTTCTGGAAAGAAGCATATTTTGAGTTAAAAGCCCCGGTTTTGGGAAGAACTTTATTTCATGTTTTAGGGGAACGCCCCATTGAATAAAACAACGCTTATTGCGTTTTCACCTTGAGAACTGTTTCCGTGTGCTGGTTTGGGTTCAGACTTCACAATACTTAATGTTTAAAAACTTTATTTGAAGACGTGTTAAAAGCCCCGGTTTTGGGAAGAACTTTATTTCATGTTTTAGGGGAACGCCCCATTGAATAAAACAACGCTTATTGCGTTTTCACCTTGAGAACTGTTTCCGTGTGCTGGTTTGGGTTCAGACTTCACAATACTCAATGTTTAAAAACTTTATTTGAAGACGTTTACTACTTGAATTATTTGAAAACCTTGAGTTCTTTGGAACTATTTTATGTCTGTTGCATATAGTCTTTTGCATACATGTTGTGTAGAGGTCAATTTGTGCTTTCACCAATAACTATGCCGATTAGTGTAAAATCGGCAGAGTCTGTCATTTATAGCGCCACCAGAAGGCCAAAAACGCATTCTTCGATATTACTCCTTCAGATTTTATCCGATAATCACACAAATGGGCACACAGTATCTCTACAGTGATGTAATCATGACGGATTTGTCCAATATCATATTCTATCTAATTGGCTAACATTGAATTCCAAGGTTTGCAGGATTGCTCCTTTTTGAACAAAATGTCTCAAACGCAGCCTGCTATTTGTGTGAGATTTTGCATGCACATTCCCACTAGGCCAAGGAACAGATGCCACCCTTCTCACATTGGCCTGTTATAGCGCCACCAGCGGGTCAATTTTTGCAAAACCCATTTTTGGAACAAAATGCCTCAAATCCCGCATGCAGCGTCCGATTGCCGTGAAAGGCCAAAGAACACGTGGTACCCTTTTGACTTTGGCCTATTATAGTCACCACTAGGCCAAAAAAAAACACCTGACCTGCCGGAGACCTGTTCGGAAGAACACTGCTTCCAGTTTTTCTTTGATTTCTTCTTTGCTTTCCCTTGATGCTTTTTTGCTTTCCTACTTTTTCTACCTTGGCCACTTTATCGCTGCTTGCAGCTATATTTGTAATTTTTTCTGTTGAAATCCCCGTCTCTAGAGAAAACAGCAACATTTTGTTACATTCTCTCTTATTCTGCGTCTACAACGCACCAGCATTGAAAAATATGTAATGTGCATGCCATGTCGCTAGGTGGCGGTGACCCACAGATAGACTCTTCTCTGGAAGTGACGCTGTTACACTTCCTTGTTTACATTCACCATGGTAACGTGGCTGCACGTAGTGTGCACGTGAGCCATGACATCACACGTTTCGCCGTTGACTAAATGGGTTTCTCCTGTTCACATGGAGCCGCGAGGAGCAGCGTTTTCAAACTATTCCAGATTTCCAGTCTGGACTGAGTTTCCACTTTGTTTGCGTTTTCAACCAACAAAATCGCCATCCGGCCGTTGTCATCTAAACGGATGGCATATCTGACATTTTATTTGAATTGATCCCAGTGCATGACGGAGGACAATATCACGATAAATCAAATCTCCACAATACGATTATTGTGAGTGTTTTTTATCGTGATAAACGATAATATCGCTTATCGTCCCATCCCTACAACTGACCCAGAGGGGTAGCGCCCTCTAGCGACAGTGATGTCAAACTTCAGTGGTCTATACTTTCTTTAATACTTTATCTCTCTATTAGTACTCTCTCTTGAGATTAATAATGCATACTATAATTAACCACCAATGCGGCACACGTCTGGCAAATTTGAAAAGATCGGGGTACTTTTACTTTGGAACTGCAAGTATACATTTTTGATACAAAACATTCATTGACCACTTCAGCCCTGTATGCGATTCGGCTACGGTATTTGAAAATAGCAGGTCTAAAAGCTTATGAGCTTTATGGTTGGCTGTTTTCAAAGGACTTTTATGCATTCTCCATATTTGAAAACTTGTGAATTTTCCTTTTACTTTTGGTATGTTAAGTATATTTTGATGCCAGTACATTTGTAGTGTAGTATTTCTACACTGCAGTATTGATACTTTACTTACTTTTACAGGACACTGTTGTACGACTAAGCAAGGCTGAAACTCATCCCATATAACTCAGTGTCTACTGTATGTATGCAACCATTCCACAATTACGGGGGCCGCTCAACGTTGCAGCTATGATGATGACTTTTACACTCAAAGTTTTGCGCCTGGAATGTCCTGACAAAAGACTTGTCCCTTTTAATTCTGGAAGAAAACACACACACGGTGAACTCATGCACGCAGAGAAATAAAACCCAAATGGGCTTGCCTTTCATGTCGCTGTGAGCTTCACTTTATGGCGGGGTTAACGTCGGGGACTGAAAATGTCATTGTCACACATATCCTGGTGGCAGCATGGTGAGGTAATGGCTAATGGCTAATGGCCTGTGGACACTCTCTCTTTCTGTGTCTGTCTCTCTGTCTCCGTGTCTGTCTCCATGTGTCTGGGGTCTGTCTGTCTGTCTGTCTGTCTGTCTGTCTGTCTTTCTTTCTTTCTTTCTTTGTGTCTGTATCTGTGTCTGTCTTTGTGTCTGTCTTTACCTTGCGCCAGCAGAGCGCGCAAGTACTGCGCTTGGCTGCTGTGTATGTATACGGTATGTATGTAGGTATCTGTGTGTGTTTAAGCCCGTAGCAACATTTCTGTCAGCGTCATCATTAACAGCCATTGAGGGACCAGCATTCCTGGTCCTGGCACCACAAGCGCCACAAGTAGGGCATACATGGCCTCCTTGTGCACTAGGCACAAGTTGGCACTAGGGTTCTAGTTGTGTATGTATCTGTGTCGGTCGCCCACTGCACAGCGGTCAGACACAATGTAGACCAGGGGTAATGGTTAAAATGATTGTGATAGATTAACTACTCTTGCTGGGGACTCCCTGGAACTCCCCAAGGACCCCTGAGGGGGTGAGCAGCAGCACCAGTGGTTCTCAAACATGAATGTGTGTTTAGCCACGGGTACAGATCCCCCCCCCCCCCCCCCCCCCCCCCCCCCACACACACACACACACACACACACAGACAGACCACAGGAACAAACCAACGCAGTGAAGTCAATAGAGGAGTCACTTCTGACAGGAAGTCATTGCTCACTGCGATGCATCACCGCTCAGACACACAAACACACAACGTGAGTGTGCATGTGCGTGCGTCGTGTGTGTGTGTGTGTGTGTGTGTGTGTGTGTGTGTGTGTGTGTGTGTGTGTGTGTGTGTGTGTGTGTGTGTGTGTGTGTGTGTGTGTGTGTGTGTGTGTGTGTGTGTGAGAGAGAGAGAGAGAGAGAGAGAGAGAGAGAGAGAGAGAGAGAGAGAGAGAGAGGGCTAAACGGAGGCCATGCAACAGGCATCTTTCGTTTGCATCTTGTAATGCACGTCTTGTGTCCAATCCCAATGAAAGTATACAAAGTAGAAGCACTCATTGGGCACAATGTTCCATTTTTGTCCCTACTGTACAAGCTCACAACGCGTTAAGATTTGACCAAGTGTGTATATTTGTAAGTACTGTATGTCTGAGGATGGCCTCAACAGCTGCAATACCGCTGGGTGGCGCTGTTGAGCACCCTTGAAATTAATGAACAACACAATAATTCATATAGCTTAATGAAATGAACTACTGAAAGGCACTGCTCACTAGATGAATGCCCTGTCAGTGGTTCTCAACCTGTGGTACACGTACCACCATTGGTACGCAGAGGAAGGTGCCTTACGTGATCATACCGCAGCGTCACAAAACAGCATCAAAAGTAGCAGATCTACAAGCTCAAAACGCAGCGTGAAGCAACGTGTTTTTTTTAGCTTGTCGATCCGCTACTTCTGCGGCAAAGTAACATGTAATTAAATAACTGTGTCTGTCTCATTGCATCTGTGTCTGTGTCTTCTGCTGCAAAGTAATTCAATAACCAAATGATTCTAGCGGAGTAAAAAATACAATATTTGCATCTGAGATGCAGGGAAGTAGCAGCGATGGTATAAGGGGGCACGATGATGCAGTCGGTAGCGCTGCCGCCTCACAGCTAGAAGGTCCTGGGTTCGATTCCCGCCGGGGACGCTGTGGGCGCTGGGGGCGTGTTCTCTCCTCCGTGTTAACAGTGCCCATACCCTAGGTGGGGTTATTGGCGAAAGGGCCTTTCTGTGTGGATTTTGCATGTTCTCCCTGTATCTCCTAGGGTAGGTACCCTCACAAAAAAACATGCAGTAATTGCTGGTCTCTATACTGCCTCCCCCTGGCAATACAATATTTGCTTCTGAGATGGAGTAGAAGTAAAAGAAAATTGGAAATACTCCAGTAAAGTAAAAAAGAAAAACCTCCCAATTTATAAGTACAGTACTTCAGTACATGTACTTAGTTATTTTATACCACTGGAAGTAGACGTATAAAGAACTGAAAAATGTACAGTTGTACACACATAGTGGAGTAAAAAAAATTACCTCAAGATTGTAGTCGATGTAGTAGATCGTCACTGTCACGCAGAAACCTCGTATCTCCAAGTTTCAAATTTGTACGTTTTTTCGCGAAGTAAAGCCTTGCTTCATCAGAAAAGGCAGTCGCACAAAAGTAGTGAAAACAGCAGATCTACAAGCACACAACGCGTCGCACCGCGAGGCGTTGTGTGCTTGTAGATCGGCTGTTTTCACTAGTTTGAATCATTTTTAAATGATAAATGCAAAACGAACAGTTTTGTACATAAAA
>NC_137820.1:56543738-56738738 GCF_963921795.1 Nannobrachium achirus | reverse complement strand
TTTGATAGAGGCCTTAGCTCATATGTGTGGTTAGGTCTGGTGTCTCTCATCTTCCTCTTGACAACACAACGCAGATTCTCTGTGGGTGTCAGGTCAGATGACACGGCACCCCTGACACCATCAAGCAACTTGGATTCTGCTTTTTTTCAGTCAGATAATTCAGTCAGATAAGAATAGATTGAGACCAATAATAGACTCTTCGTGTCTCCATAGGAAACCACTGCTGATTATCAAATTATTGGATTAGGAATTTGCAAACGTTTTGTACTTTATATACAAATTGATGCCAATACTTTTGTGATCAAGCAAAAGAGGACTTTTACTTGTTACGGCGTATTTCACATTGTGGTATTGCTATGTTTAGTTACTTCTTCTTAGGCTGCTGTTCAAAAAACATACTGTTTTCTAACCCTTATGTTTCATTATTAATATCTTTTGTTCCTAGTTACACCGCAATTTCTGCAAAACAAAACAGATGACTTGTTGCTCCTGGACTTGCATTGGGGGAACAACGTTATGATATTAATAATATTACGGATGAAAGCTGGTCCCAGAAAGCCAGAACACCCTCTCTGTTGGCTTTCTCATATCCTCTGCGTTATTAAAAGTACCAACAGAGAGAGAGAGAGAGAGAGAGAGAGAGAGAGAGAGAGAGAGAGGATTGCTTATATTCACATCCTGCTGCAACAAAAGGGTCTGCGGCCCCAGCCGGCCTCAACGCTATACAGACACAAGCCATATAATATATAATAAAATCTTTTCAGATTTTATTGTGAATGTAAAATGCTCTGGGTTCCCAGTCTCTGACCGAGGAGATTGAAGGCGGTTTAAAGCTGGGATCAGGCAATCTAGCTGTGAGGGCCCCTTTTTTATTTATTTATTTATGTTTTATTGTTTTATGTTATGTTTTTTGGGTGATGAACTCACTTGTGTGTCTGTTTTTTCTTTAAGCCACTCCCTGGCCTTATAGTTTAGCTTTTTTTTTTTTTAATCTTTGGTGCGTCCGCCATTAAGTAGAACTGGACGGCGTCCACGTGAAGCCCTATGAAAACAGCACTATAACGAAACCTTAATGCACTATGGTCTCCGTCTCACTGCACAACCCTTAAAAAACACAACACACATGCTCCTTCAGCGGACGTCTCCCCCGCTCATTCCCACTGACAGCGCGGTCCGCAAACTATGGCGGGAAGTTCCTCCTGTCCATCTGATTTCAATTCCCTGCATCTGCATACAAATTGTTTCTTCCGAGCGGTCGGTTGGTCGGGGCCCAGACATAGTCTAGTTTAGAGGGGGAAAGAATTAGGGAACATTGTTCCTTTATGACTGATTTCCTTATGATAGATTCTCAGAAGGGTTCACACACAGGAGAGGATGAATATGTCTGTGTGTGTGTGTGTGCATGCATGTGCGTTTGTGTGTGCATACGCACGTCTTTGTGTGTGCGTGCAGTGTGTGTCTGTGTGTGCATATACGTGCAGTATATGCACGCAAACACACAATAAATAAGCATGTTTGACATGTCTCTGTCCGGATGTGGCTGTGCTCACAATAAGACCATAATGTGCCATTATTATTATGTCTGTAATAATGATCATCTTCATAAAGCTCTAGACACAACCTTGTTTTTGTATAATCCCTAAACACGGAGCCAATTCACATGGGCTGTGCGTATTAAAAACCTATTGTCTCTGGCATGTGGCTAGGAAGACGCAGAGTTATTTCAAGGATCCCCATTCAGTCTCGAAGCTCGATAATAATATGAAAATTACTTGGATGTAAGGGTGCCGAAATGTGCTCTGTTCTCACTGGACTTTATGGTAGGGACACAGGGGAGAGTTAGGGTGTCTGCAAGGGTTGGGTAAAGGTTAGTGTTAAGACCACTCCAGTCCATGTCTTCTACTGTTAATCACATAAACCCTAGAGACTTAGTAAAATGGATTCACAATGTAGGCATTTTGCAGACGCTACTATATCCAAATAAGCAAATACTGTAGAATGCAGAGAGACTGTAGTGCCATTGTAGGTTCACACTCTTTAACATCCGTAAGATCAGACCCTTCCTCACCTAGAAGTCAGCCCAGCTCCTCATCCAGACATCAGTCATATCAAAACTCCCTCCACTGGCTCCCGGTTGCTGCTAGCACAGAGTACAAAACACTGATGCTGGCCTTCAAAGCAGCCATAGGTATGGCACCTCCATACCTCCAAACACCTGATTGAACCCTACAACCCCATCCGTTCACTCAGGTCAGCTAAACCAGGGAAGCTGACAGAACCATCGCTAAAAACCCCAGGACAAATATCCACTTGTCCTAGAATCTTTGCCCTTCTGGCCCCCGCACTGTGGAATAAACTCCCTGTTACACTTATAACTGCAGACTCACTCCCTAGCTTCCGCCGTGGTCTGAAGACTCACCTCTTCAGACTCCACCTTAGCCTATGGCTAAGCGTAGTACTTGCCTACCCTCAATGACCATACATTACACGTCATTTAGATAGCATATTTTATGTTTTTGTTTTATAAGGTTTATACTGAAGAGGTACTTGATCTACCTATGTTTTTCTTAGACTACTATTTCTATGGATTTGCTGTATTGATCTTAACCTTGCTTATTATATTGATGTATTACCTTGGTTATTGTAAGACACTCCTACAGTAAAGTGTGCCTCAAGAAACTGGATCCAAACCAAGAACCTATGGCATCCATCTAAATTATATACTATCAAAATACCAATCAGTACATTGAAACTTGGATACTGGGATAAATGTGCCAAATTAATATTCAAAAATAGCAGATGTACTAGCTTGCAGCTGAGCTTGTACATCTGCTATTTTTGAATAGCCAACGTACAGTATAAATGCGTAATTGTGACGCCATCATTAACTACTTTTGCTGGGGACCCCCTGGAACCCCCCCCCCCCCCCCCCCCGACCACACTTTGAGAACCACTGAAATAAATACATAAAATATATTATAAATTAACCACTGAATCAACACCCTATCTCAAATATAATGAACCGTATAGCGTTGTCGATAAGCGTTGTCGTAAGCGTTGTCGATCTGCTATTTCCACTATTCCTGAAAGATTCTCAAAGTTTCTGACAATGTCTGAAAATGAACTTTGTTATTTGTACTTTTGAATACTTGAGTATATACTTGAGCAAGCTATACTTCAGTCCACCACTGATTTATGGATGAGATAACGCTGCAGCGCTTGGAATTAGACATTAACTACTTTCCCCCTTCTGGGCAAACCTCCGTCGGACGACATCAAATGCGTACCTTCTTGGCCTAAGAGTTTACATACCTGTGGAAGCTAAACACAGAGCATTGACTTAAGGCGCGGCCGCTTGTATTTGTATCCGACCGCAGCCATGGACAACGCACATGCGTGGAGACACGCACACACACAAATACACGCACGCACACACACACACACACACACACACACACACACACACACACACACACACACACACACACACACACACACACACACACACACACACACACACACACACACACACACACACACACACACACACACCACACACACACACACACACACACACGCACGTGCACGCGCGCATGCATGTATCGTTGCTCTCAGGCAGAAATCGCCTAGTTACCCTATATCTACATCATACAGGAAAAAGTAGAGAACATAGCCGATCTTCGAGCTTGTAGATCGGCTGTTTTCACTATATACATCTATCTATAAATGCGAGAAGTCTCTGCGTGTGTGTTTGTAATCCGTGTATCTCGAGAACCGTTCGTCCCACCGGCTTCAGATTCGGCATGCGCGCTCCCCGCCGCGGCACGGAGTGCAGTGCCGGGCCTCGACCCGTCCCGACGCGCGGTTTTCCCTAACCGGCGCGAAACGTTCGGAATCTCCTTATGCGGGGCTGATTGTTGAAATCGGCGCAAAATCGGTCATTGTGACATCACTGCAGTGCCGGGCGCAAGCGCTGACTCATTGTGACATCACTGCAGTGCCGGGCCTTGCCTCGACCCGACAGATATCTCCGTATATGGGCATAAGACTGAGAACTCCATATATGGGCATATGGGCAGATACAGAGATCTCCATACAGTATATGGGCATACATAGACAGATATCTCTGTATATAGGCATAAAAGGGACACAGACCCTAGACCCGACAGATATCTCCGTATACTGAGAACTCCATATATGTGCATCTTGCCTCGACCCGACAGATATCTCCGTATATGGGCATAAGACTGAGAACTGAAATCGGTGCAAGCGCTGACTCATTGTGAGATTTGTGACATCACCTCATAAAAGGCTCTGACATCACGTACGCCACATGAGTCAACAAAAAATCTCTGTGAGTGTGTATGTATGTATGTATCCGCGTATCTCGAGAACCGTTCGTCCCACCGGCACGCGCGTTCTCCATATATGGGATAAAATGAATGCCCGTATGCGGAGCTGATGTCTGACATCAGAGTTTTCCACAACCGGTACTGTGTGTCCAGAGATCTTCATATATGGGCATAAGTGGACAAAGACAAACAGATGGTCAAAACGGGTCCTATGACAACAGGTATATTGGGGTTTGCATTAAAGGGTGGGGCATTCATGGGGTTTGCATTAAAGGGTGGGGCATTCATTCCCTATTTCAAATTCGGCACGCGCGTTCCCCACCGCAGCAGGTAGTGCAGTGCTCGGCCTCGACCCGACCCGATACATGATTTTCTGTAACCAGCACGAAAGGTTCGGATTCTGATGTCTGACATCAGGATTTTCCGGAACTGACACTGTGTCTGCATAGATCTCCATATATGGGCATAAAATGGATGCAGACAGACAGATACAGATATCTCCATAAATGGGCATAAATGGACACAGGCAAACAGATGGTCAAAGATCTCCATATATGGGCATAAAGTGGACGCAGACAGACAGATACAGATATCTCCATATATGGCATAAATGGACACAGGCAAACAGATGGTCAAAACGGGTCCTATGACAACAGGTATAATGGGGTTTGCATTAAGTTTGTCTCCTCCTCCATCTGTTTGTCTGTGTCCCTTTATTCCCATTATGGAGATCTCTGTATCTGTCTGTGCCTCCGACTGTGTTGCAGACACAGTGCCGGTTCCCCCTTTAATGCAAACCCCATTATACCTATTGTCATAGGACCCGTTTTGACCATCTGTTTGAAAAAGCGACAGAGATCTCATATATGGGCATAAAATGGACGCAGATAAACAGATATCTCCATATATGGCATATATGGGCATACAATGGACGCAGAATCACAAAGTTCTCCATATACGGGCATAAAAGGGACACAGACAGACAGATACAGAGATCTCCATATATGGGCATAAAATGGACGCAGATAGACAGATATCTCCATATATGGGCATATAATGGACCCAGAACTATAACTGCAGTGATCTCTATATGGACATAAAATGGACGCCGACAGACAGACAGACAGATACAGATATCTCCATATATGGGCATAAATGGACACAGGCAGACAGATGGTCAAAACAGGTCCTATGAAAACAGGTATAATGGGGTTTGCATTAAAGGGCGGGGCATTCATTCCCTATTTACATTGTTCCGAGTTGGCCAGGTCGCCGAAAAAGTCAGGGTTTTGGAATGTATGTTTCCACCGGCTGACGGCAACGACATATAAAGGATATTATGCTTTGTACGTATCGTTGCAATGATACGTGTACACGTGTGATGACACATGTACACGTGTCTATGGGTTTGAAGAGCAGAGAGACAAAATACAACCACCCCCAATGTTATAAGTTCAACTGAATTAACATACCTGACCATCCAGATTGACCAAAATGACTAATTATCAGCAACAGCTCCAGAGAATTGTGACTGGGGGTGGCTATGGGGAGGCTGGCTTTTTTAGAGCGGGGGGACGGGGGGCCGGGGGCTAATGAATTTAGGCAACATACAATAATGAATAATACTAATACGCCAAAAGCGATTCTCTCGCTTAGGGTATGGATAACTGAACAGACCAGATCATTGGCAGATGCCAGCTCCAAATCTGTGGACTGTAGGTGACAGGATAGGGTTTTTTGTGAGGCTGAAGATGCTTACCAGCAGAAAGCAACATGCAGAACAAACTGTCCAAATAGTATGGTTTACATGATAGAAGTCAGTCAGTTGTCTTTCACATAATTCATATATATTTCATTTTTTGCGACCGAAGGTCGCAGTTTACTATGAGAAATGTCACAGCTTATCCGCGACCGTCCGTGTAGACGTGTACACATTTTTACAGTCTATGGGTTTGCCGCTCTGACATCATGCTCTGATGTCACTGTGATGTCAGGGGAACCACTCTTAACAGAATGGGGTTGCCGCTCTGATATCACACTGGCTTCACTGTGATGTCACACTAACAGAATCCCTTTTATGCCCATATATGGAGATTCCTGATGTCCACATCCCTGATGTCCACATCACTGTGGTCGCCCTGAGGCGTCTTACTAGTGTAGAATATACTGTACACAATACACACACGCATGCACGCGCACACACACACACACACACACACACACACACACACACACACACACACACACACACACACACACACACACACACACACACACACACACACACACACACACACAGTCACACACACACAGCTCCCAGTGGAACAGCTGGGAGTGTTTGCAGTGTGAGGCAGCAGAGAGTGGGTCGTCGTCGGTCGGTTTTCTCCTCTCTCTCCCACACAATGACCCATGCACTGTCTGTGTTTGCACTGCGCCCAGCTCAAACAGGCCGTGTTTCCGTCCCAGAGTCACTCAACCAACCACACACACACACACTCCGCAAGGGCCCAGCTTTTGTGTGAGGACGCACGCATACACACACACACGCACGCACACACACACACACACACACACACACACACACACACACACACACACACACACACACACACACACACACGCACGCACACGCAGAGGGGAAAGGCTTGGCCTCACAGCACACTCAAAAACAAGGGCTAAGTTCATTGAGAAAAATCCAAGCAGAATCCCAGCTATGTACCTGATACATTTTCCCCGTGGTTTCCCCCCCGTTCGTTCATTCATTCATTCATTCATTCATTCATTCATTCATTCATTCATTCATTCATTCAGCCCCCATCGATAATGTCTGTGTTTCGTTTTCATGCCGCTACTGGTCACAGAGAAATGAGTCACAAAGTATTGTTTGCTGTCATTGCTGTCGTCGAGCAGAAATCTCCAACTTTTAACTCTTCTAACTTTAGGCCTATATGACAAACAATGAGCCAAACAACTTTACCCCAGGTTATAATAAACTGAAATACTGAATGTTTCACCACTTAAAAATGTGTGTGTAATACTGTGTATCATTTCAGAATCACTAAGAATCATTTGTGAATCACTTGTGAATGCATTCAACAGTATTGACATTTGTTAGGACAAGCTACGCTATACATAGTCACTTCAACCATGAACTTACAGGCAGTGTTTATGCAGCGTTTAATGAGGTGAACAAACCAAACAAAAGATTGTATTATCAATGTATGTTTTATTGTCTCGAACAACAGACCATATCATAATGTCATTTACACGAGTCACGAATCAAATCATGACAGTATAATACACTGTATCGTCGCTGTCGGGTGAAAACCTTGTATGTCCAAAACCGTTCGTTTTGCATTTATCATTTTAAAAATGATTCAAACTAGTGAAAACAGCCGATCTACAAGCATAGATCTGCTGTTTTCACTAGTCTTGTGCGACAGTCTTTTTATGATGAAGCAGGGCTTTACTTTATGAAAAAACATATACATTTGAAACTTGGAGATACGAGGTTTCTGCCTGACAGTTGACAGGTTTCTGCCTAAGACGATATATTGCATATTATGATAGATAACACTTTTTACACAACTTGGCCGTGGTCAGTAAATGACAGCCCGATACCAAGCAGTTTGAGTCAACGGCCAAGCGTCTACCATTGATGACTCATATGAATGAATGGATGAATCTGAATCAATGAATGAATGTGGTTTTCTTTTTTTCCCCCCTTGCCAAATAGCCCTTCCCACATGAGATTATATGACAATACAATCACAACAGTGAGTATAGGCTTGTGCACTGAGAGCCTGCCAGGAAAGAGTATAACTCTGAACTTACACAGTGGCACTATTGTAAGAGATTTCTCTTGGCAATGCTCGTTCTCAATGAGGGAAATGTCATCTAAAATGTATGCTTACTGTATGCATAATTAATGTGGTTATACTTTCTTTCTTTTTCAATTTGATGATGTGCCAGGACTGAATAATGAGAATAATATTTATGTAATAATAGGAAGAAAGAAGAAGAAGAAATATATCGTATGCGTCTGGTGGAAACCTAATTATTATGTCCAAAACGGTTACTCTCCAGGATTCAAATTCAAAATAACGAAAAGTAGCAGATCTACAAGCTCGAAACACGTTGTGGATCTGCTACTTTTGATCTGCTACTTTTGATGCTTTTGTGTGACACTGTATGATCAAGAAAGGCAGTTAATTTACAAAAAGTTGAATAAGGAGAGAAGAGGTTTAAAGGTATTCGTGTGACATCATCATCAAACCTGGAAATTGTGCGGGAACCAGGGACGGGCTGGGCCCCTGATTCAGCCCGGGAAAAATAGTTGGAGAGGCCCTCATTGCGCACCATAGAGAGAGATCTCTCTATAGCGCTGCTGCTGCTACTCAAAGATTTGCCGTTACAGATCATGACAAGTGACAAGCCAGTGGGCCAATTACTGTACATGAGTTATATTTCGTTGTTGTCAGGTGGAAACCTTGTAACCGTTTGTTTTGTATTTATCATTTTAAAAATGATTTAAACTAGTGAAAACAGCCGATCTACAAGCACACAACGCCTCGCGGTGCGAGGCGTTGTGTGCTTGTAGATCTGCTGTTTTCACTACTTTTGTGCAACTGCCTTGTATGGTGAAGCAGGGCTTTGCTTTGTGAAAGAGATACGAGGTTTCTGCCCGACAGTGACGATTTACTTTGTTGGCCGCCCAGCCCCCAAAATGGAACATTTTATTTAGATTTTTTTCCTAATGGCCGGCCTGGACCGGCCGGGAATGAACCGGCCGTTCGGGAGTTGTCCCGCTTTTCCCAATGACCAGCACGTCCCTGGCGGGAACAACTACTGAGTGACAAAAAACGACTTTCTGGCCTTAATGACAGCCCATGTATCCAAACAGAAAAGTCCCATCTGACTAAACGACATTAAACTCACTTTGCCACTTACTTTGCCACTCCATTTGCCCTTCACTTTATGCATGCGCATGCCCTCTGCCCGACACCGCCAGGATATTTGCATACAGACGTGTTGTTGTTGTGCCTACATGTGTAACCATCTGGATCCAAACGCTGGAAACCAAACCACAAACCAAACAGCTACAGTATAAAACCGCTCAGCCAAAGGGGAATCCCCTGGCTGATGGCTGAATGAAGGGAGGCGTTTATAGGCTGGTGCATGGGCTACAGGCAGGGCTGCTCTCCATGTCCAGTGGTGGGAAAAGTTCTCACATTTTTTTACTTGAGTAAAAGTATCAATACTGCATTGTAGAAATACTTTGTTACAAGTAAAAGTCCAGATTTTAAAATGTACTTGAGTAAAAGTACGAAAGTATTGGCATCAAAAAGTACTTAAAGTACCAAAAGTAAAAGTACGAAATGTTTGACAATAGCAGATCTACAAGCTTGTGAGCTTGTAGTGAGCTTGTAGATCGGCTATTTTCAAATAACCAAGGCATGGATCCGCCCCGCCTCCATGTTATCAGATTTATAAAAACCTATTTGTCTTGGATTCTTTTCCCAGATACACTTTTTGTTCAAAACAAGCCATATCCAATGGACCCTAATATAACTCAAGAACGGATGATCGCAGGCCTCTAGAGCGCACCTCCAAAACCACAAATGCGAAAGAAATTGTCATACAAAATCTATATATCCCCACAGCTTCCTCTTGTCAGCTGCAATGCACAAGGCCAGGTGGAGATAACAAATACACGCACGCACGCGCGCGCACACACACACACACACACACACACACACACACAGGTCCCCATCATCATGTTCCATAAGCAGACACATGGCACAGTAGCAAGGCATCCTTAATCTAAGTCAATCTCGGTCCTCTCCAACTTGAAACTGAACTCCTTTCCACTTCCCTCCATGAGGCTGTTTCATTCATCTTTCTAAGTGTGCTCTTCAACAGAGCCAGTGCTTTGGCGTGGCGTCCCAGACTGTCAGATTTGTGTAAATCGATCTCGCCTCCCCCCCTCCCTTCTCTGTCGGAGAACCCGGTCTGATCAGGAAAAGGCCTGTGACAGTTTGGCTGGCGGCCTTCTTAAAAGAAGAGACGTGAGCTCTATTTAAAATAGAAACATCCACAAATTAGTGCGATGGTTTTAACATCAAAACAGAAAATCCTGCTTTCCGTTTGAGTTTGGAGTCGACCTCTTTCAGTGGTGGAAAGTAACTATTTAGTATTTATAAGTACTCTACTTAATAAGTAAGTTCTGAGGTAATTTTACTTTACTTGAGTATTTAAATGTTTTATACTTTTCCACCACAATTATTTGACAGCTTTAGTTACTAGTTACAGATTTGGATTATTTATACAAAACAGATATTAACCACTTAAGCCCCTATTTTATATTTGGCTTTTTAAAGCTTTCCAGTCTAAAACCTCAAGGTTTGTAGACTTTTGCCTCAGGTCACCTCAAAATAACTTTTTCATCCAAAGCACCCCTGAATAATTATTGTTACTTACAGGACCTTACATTTATGTCATATTACGGTATGTAAATATATAAAACTTTCCCCTACGATACAGTAAACTAGGACATTTTCTAGGAGCATTTTCCTAGCAGTTTGAAAATAACTTTAACCACTTGAACCCCAGTATTCCCATGCTGGGGCATTCCTATTCGTTGTAAGCTTGTAGCAGATCTACAAGCTTACAACGTACAACAGTGTAAGCTTGTACTGTAGATCGTCTATTTTTGAAGAGATTTGGTGTGGGCTGAAAAAGAACACACCAAGTACAGTACAACTAAGGTCCGTTTTACTAAGTATAAGTGATAGTGATCAATTCCAAATATGATCACAGCATTCGGGGGCACCCCTGTACTTGTGTCAAGGTATCCACTCTGAGAAACCCTGCCTTAGACCAGTGTTTCTCAACCACTGTGCCTGGGGACCTTTGGTGTGCCCCTGAGAAGGGTCAAGTGTGCCCCTTGAAACTGCTTGAAAGCCAGTATTGTATTTATCTATACTTACATTCCTCTAAGAGCCGCATCCCACTTCCAAGCCCATTCACGCCCACTTCACATCCACCTCAACTCATAGCTAGATCAGATGTAGGTCGGTAGTAGGTCGGTAGAACTCACGGAATACCGCCCTAACTCTATCATTGGCCCCCCGTTGCCATGGTGACCGGTGACCGCCGTCCATTGGCTCGTATTCCCAGCTATGGGACCGGCGGATCCAATTTCAACCGAGGGGGGCGTAGCCAGAACACACACACACACACACACACACACACACACACACACACACACACACACACACACACACACACACACACACACACACACACACACAAAAATAGCTAATAGTTAGCTCACAACTTTCCACTTTCCTCAATCGCAGTAACATCCGTATACACCACGTCATCGCATCACCATTTTTTTTTCAAAACTTTTTTTTTCCAATTTTTTTTTTCAAATTTGTTTTTTCTCAAAAAATTTTTTTTAAATTTTCTCAATTTTTTTTTCTCAAAAACGTTTTTTTTTCCTCAAAAAACGTTTTTTTTCTCAAAAAACTTTTTTTTCTCAAAAAACTTTTTTTTCTCAAAAAAAACATATTTGGCCATTACACACACCACACTGCCGCAACATGGCGGTGAGGGCCGCGCAGCAGCCTGAACTCTAGACTTTAGCCGCAAACTTCTAGTCATTTTAAAAATGATTTAAACTACCGTATTTTCCGGACTATAAGGCGCACTTAAAAGCCTTTAATTTTCTCAAAAAACTACAGTGCGCCTTATAGTCCAGTGCGCCTTATATATGGATCATTCATTGACATTGACATTCCCTTTAGCACAGCTCCATCTGTTGGATGCATAACGCAACGGTAGCGTCTATTATGTGCGCCTTATAGTCAGGTGCGCCTTATATATGAAAACAGTTTGAAAATAGACCATTCATTGACAGTGCGCCTTATAGTCAGGTGCGCCTTATAGTCCAGAAAATACTGTACACATTTAAACATTTAAACACACAACGCCTCGCACCGCGAGGCGTTGTGTGCTTGTAGATCGGCTGTTTTCACTACTGTTGTGCGACAGCCTTGTATGATGAAGCAGGGCTTTACTTTGCGAAGAAACGTACAAATTTGAAACTTGGAGATACAAGGTTTCTTCCCGACAGTGATGATATTTACACCCCTTATGTTTGTGTGCCCATGGATTCTTGGGACATGAAAAGTGTGCCCATGCAGAAAAAAGGTTGAGAAACACTGCCGAATGCCTCGTGCACACTACAGATATATAGTTGAACGTTTTGCTTGGTAATTCAATGTAATCTCAATGGAAACCAGCTTTAAAGATGCAGGAGGTGCTCAGAACAAAGCTTTGAAAGCTTTAAAGCTGGTTTCCATTGAGATTACATTGAATTACCAAGCTAAACGTTCAACTATATATCTGTAGTGTGAATGAGGCATAAGACGTATGTCTGCATTGTGGTATTGCTATACTTTTACTTACTGTGAGCTAAGAATCAAGAGTACTTCTTCCACCACTTTTACCCAAATTCCCGATGTGGCATCGGGCTCTGGCAAACACAGTTAGCCCTCAGGAAAACCTGCTTTCCATTGAAAGGGCATGCACGGAGCATGCACACGCACGCACGCACGCACGCACGCACACACACACACACGCGCACGTGGGCATGGAGCAGCATTTCAACCCAGCTAATCAGTCAGAGTGGGAGGAGGGTGGGACATGTCCACACACTCTGCTGAACACACACACACGCATGCATGAACGCGTGCGCACGCGCACGCACACACACACACACACACACACACACACACACACACACACACACACACACACACACACACACACACACACACACACACACACACACACACACACCCCTCCAGGGGCCTCTCTCTCTCTCTCTCTCTCTCTCTCTCTCTCTCTCTCTCTCTCTCTCTCTCTCATGCTGGGGCATTAATCCAGCCACGCCCCCCTCTCTCTCTCCCTCTGCTCCTCGCTGAGGCTCTGCAGGAGGGCCCAGGTCAAAGGTCAATCCCATTGGTCAGGCCTGGGAGTTTTAACCCCTGACCCTCCAGTGGAAACTGTGGCTGCTGCTCGTCCTCATGATGTGTGGATGACACACATCATCATGAGTAAGAGTATCAATACTGCAATGTAGAAATACTCTGTTACAAGTAAAAGTCTGGAATTCTAAATGTGCAAAAGTAGTCTATTGGTATCAAATGTACTTAAAGTACCAAAAGTAGAAAGTACGCGTTATGCGTTTATTCAAGTTTTCAAATTAATAAAATGTATAAAGATATTTTGAAAATAGTCGATCTACAAGCTCACAATGCATCGCATCGCAACGCAACATGAGCTTGTAGAGCGGCTATTTTCAAACTGCCGAAATGTATATAGGGCTGAAGTGCATGGTTAATGTGTGTTTTGTAATAATAATCGAAATCTACAAAATAACTTAGTAACTTACATTTTCTAAAAATTGTAGTGGTGTAAAATGTACAATATTTTACTCTGAGATGTAGTGGAGTAGAGGCATAAAGTATTAAAAATTGGAAATAGTCCAGTAAAGTCAAAATACCTCAAAATCATAGTTAAAGGAGCATGAAATACAAAATCACTTTTTCTATAAATATATATTATATCAATGAGTCACTTGTGATAGGGAGCAGTGATATGGTTCAATTTGCCCATAGGCTTGGGGATTCAGAGCTTTCTGCTGTCTCTGTAGCTATTTCTGTGTACTTCCAGTTTCTAGGTCCAAAAGAAATCTTTCGCGCCACCCATTAAATATTAGCTATCACTGTTCTGTGGTGTAACGTGACGTAGGCATATCTAATTAATATTAACGTTTGTTTAATATAGAGTTGTATCAAGGGGGGGCGTGGTTTCACTGTATGCTTGTTTCTGCCAGAGAGAAGAGCAGGCTCTGTCAACAGACAGTTACACTGTGTGGTGCCTGTCATGCGCGCAGGGGGTAGGGGGGGACGGGGGGGATTAACACCTCCACTTTTTTTGGGTGGGGGGGATATCCCCTCCAGTGTTCAGGTCCAAGAAAAAGCCGCAAATATGATCGATTATACTGTACACATTGGCGGCCTTAACTATGTTTCATTGGTTTCAATTGAAACGGGCCTCGGCCGTCAGGGGGGCCTCCGACTGCCCGTCAGTCTAAGTCCAAATGATGGTCAATGCAAATGATCGTCCATCGAAAACCCCCTCTCACATTTGGGCCCCCTTTAACGTGCTAGTTCTGCCTATGTCCTGTTGCCAGGGGGGACTCCGACTGCCGGTAAATCTCAGTCCAAATAAATGACGCTCAATGCGAATGACCCTCCATCGGAAGCCCCCCTCAATGGGCCCCCCTCTATCACGCTGTCGCTGTGCCTGTGACGCTGCAGTGCACACCGATCGGCTTGACTTTGTAATACGAGCTAGGCGCGCGGTTTAGTTGTTGGATGGACTATCAAAACAAGTTGTTATTAGTTAGAATACATCACAGAGCCTTTCAAACGAGAGGGCACTTGTGAGTAAAGTTGGCAAGATTGTTCAACCACTAATTAACAACAATGCACGCTCATTTTAAGATGGCAACAACAAACATGGACGTAACACTGGTCTGTCTGTCGCATCCTATGGTCGTATCCAGTCAGATGAAACACGGTGTTAATCATGTCATGTGGACAGCTGGACACGTTAAAACGTTACCTTGAATGGAATATATATCTGAGGAGCAATTATGTTGTCAACTTCCCCAAAAGGCTGTCCTGTCCTATTAAACCAGACGCTGGGACAGCATCCACTGCTTGTATCCACAATATAACTTGTGAGTATCCTAATTTATTACTTAACATGTCACGCCAATGCGCAAATGGTAATGTGGGTACAGTAATTAATGTACAGTATTTGTGCAAGTTGGCCCTACAATTGTGGATAGCCTATGCATTATGTTCAAACAGTTCAATCCAAAACATAATGCTTATGGTTGTGTTAGGCTGCTTTTATACGGACCTGGTTGTCATTAATGCATACAGATATCTATGAAAGGTCTTTTTATTAGATGTCTGGTAGATTTTAATCGTGCCATGTCACGCTGACCGGCAGTTTAAAATACTAGTGTGATCTCTGGTAATACAGTATATTTTTAGGGAAAAAAAATATATACTGTGTATAAAAATAAAGTGCTGCAGCTGTTGGCCTGTAGAGCCGAAACCAACGTGTTTACATGAGAAGCTAATGCTGCTACGGCTGTTAGCTAGGCTACATAGCTACATAGCTAATATACAAGCTCACAACGAGCTTGTAGATCTGCTAGTTTTCGTGTGTGGACGATGTGTGTGTGCGCGCACTGTCACGACACACACACACACACACGCACACACACACACACACACACACACACACACACACACACACACACACACACACACACACACACACACACACACACACACACACACACACACACACACACACACACACACACACTACACAGCAAATAGCTATAGCGCTAGCCTAGGGTCCATTCTTCACTGGTTCCGTGGTCCAGAGCTGGAGAAAGTTTGTCCAGACAGCTTGTTTGTAAAATACTTCCCCATTATAATTGGTTATAGAACATGGAGTTGCCGAATCTTTATACTTTTTACACCTCCAATGGCTGGTTTTAAAAAATGTTTCCGAAATGGAAAAGCACTGCAGACAGCCCACTGCTGACAGCTTCGCTCTGTCTCTCTCTGATAGAAGACGCATTACTCCGCCCCCTCCCCCCACAACGGCAGATAACCACGCCTACATTTTAGAAATCTTTTCATATTCTCAAGTCTGATAAAACAAATTAGAGGCGGGGTTTCATCCTCCTTTAAGTACAGTACTTGACTAAATGTACTTAGTTACTTTACACCACTGTTCTGATGCAACAGCTACATCAGACGTTGCAGGTGCGGCCGCTAATCAAACGTATTGATTTGAATAAAAAATGTGATTTTCCCAAATAGTGAAAATAGCACATACTGTATAGTTGTAGCCCTCGCTATTCTTCGTCAGTATAAAGTAGGTCTTAAGCTTGATTATTCAATTAATCGAAAAGTAAATCGTTAGAATAACAGTGATTATACTATTCTATCAATAGAATATGGAATAATATGGGGTGTGCATAATAGCGGTCCCCAACCACGCACCCCCTCCCCCTCCCCCTCCCCCTCCCCCTCCCCTCCTGCCTTGGGGCCCGGTGTAGATGCGGTGGCCCCGGCCCCAGACGCCACTCCGCTCCATGGTTTGGCAGGGACCGACGGCTGCAGCCCTCTCACTGTTTCCAGCTTGAAGTGGCTCCCATGCAAACACATGGCTAACCGGCAGGCTTCTCTTATTTAGTTGTCGGTCAAAAGCACTTAATAATATTCAAAAAGACAGAGCGACATATCATCCCGCGCTTGCCAAAAAATATGTTTAATTCCTCTCTCTACACTCCCCCGTACCACTTCTCTGACAATTTCACCCTTGGACGTTCCTTTTTCTTTCTTTTTTTTTTAGGAGGGAAGACGCACCGATGAAAAGGATCCGATTTAATACAATAATACGTCACTGTCAGGCAGAAACCTTGTATCCAAGTTTCAAATTTGTATGTTTTTTTTGTAAAGTAAAGCCCTGCTTCATCATACGAGGCAGTCGCACAAAAGTAGTGAAAACAGAAGATCTACAAGCACACAATGCCTCGCACCGCGAGGCATTGTGTGCTTGTGGATCGGCTGTTTTCACTAGTTTGAATCATTTTTAAAATGATAAATGCAAAACGAACGGTTTTGGACATACAAGGTTTTCACCCGACAACGACGAATAGTAAGTTATTAAAATGACAGAAAAGCACAGATGAGCGTAGGTACAGACACAAGGGGAGCATGGACTCTGTGCTATACTGTGTACTCCAAAAGGACATCTTTTTTCCATATAATTCCCTGTAATACAATATAAAGTAGGATAGAGTAATGGTTCTCAAACGTTTTCATATCAAGGACCCCCAAATTGTAGTATTTACCCTCCCATTTCAAAAATATTTTGTGCCAGGGACAGAGTACATACAGAAAGAGTAATCTCTCGGCACCAATGCCTTAAACATTTAATGTTATTTATAGTCTAGGAATAAACACAGAAGCACCCAGGAGGAAGTGGACTAAGAAAGGAGAGGAGCCAAAGATTAGTTCCTGTTTTACACAATAAAGACAGTAGTGCGCCTAGAGGCAAAAACAAACATACATCCACATAATGCCTGATACTGTGGTTCCCCTGACCCATCACTGTGACATCACAGTGGTATGGCTGGTTCAGACAGGGATCTCCATGTATGGGCATAAAATGTATTGTATGTTGTGATGTCATGGGAACCACTCTAACAGAATCTCTTTTATGTCCATATGGAGATCCCTGATGTCATCAATATTAAGCCCATATCTAACAGGACTTCATATGGGAATGCCCATATATGGAGGAAGACAGCCCATATCCGTGTGGCTGGTTCATACAGGGATCTCCATGTATGGACTTGAAAGGGATTGAACGTATGATGTCAGATGTGATAGACGTTATACGATTTTCACATAACGAATAACTGAGTAAGCATGTTTGGGGTCTCACAGCATATAGCCTCGGAAACCCAGGCTTCTTTTGGCGATCGGAAAGAAAAAGAAGCCTGGGCGATCGCGTTATGATCACTGTTGGAGGAAGTGTAGAGTTTCCCTAACCAAGCAGAGAGCGTCGCACCGAATGTGTTGACGTCATGACGCAGCAGCGTTCTCTGCGCTGAGCAGAGGAGCAGAGGGGGGTGGGGGGAGGAGAACACATGCTATTGGCTGGAGACTCGCGGAGAGATTCGCCACGCCCGCCCATCTGCCTACACAAACTGTCTGCGTTAGCTCAGAGTGCACAGCATATCTCCATATACAGTACATGGATCTCCATATATGGGTAACTGGTCCGATATACATCACTGGACAAACAGCCAAGACATGGCGCGACCGCATGTCGCCGTGAGGCGTCTTACTAGCATGTAATAGAGTATATTAGTTAGTAAGTTGTGGCATACACATTCAGTACAGTACATCTTGTCCGTAGAGTCGTAACGGCTTAATTTTGTTGACATTGTGACATCGTGTGAAATCCCCTCGTCAAAGATCAAACACTGGATATCCATACTAGAGCCATAGAGACGACTAGATCATCACCTAGATCTCCATATATGGAGCAGACCTCTACATCTGATTCCCAGATGCCTTCAACCACACTCATAGAATTCCTTTAATGCCCATAAAAGGGGACAAGGACTGAGAGACAGATACTGACACGCACCGGCGCATGTCTGGGGTCTCACAGCACACGCTTGGTTCTACAGACAGGGATCTCCATATATGGGCATAAAAGGGATGGAATGTATGATGTCAGCCGTAGACATCATACAGAACGAGTAACCGAGTAAGCATGTCTGGGGTCTCACAGCACACAGGTGGTTTTACAGACTCCAACCTTTGCACACAGATAGCTCAGATCTTTGCCTATGTTCTTAGCTGCTTCCCCTGCCGTTACTGTACTTGCACAATGTACAGTTGTATGAAACAAATTTTGTAGAACCAACCAATATGATCCAACCAATGCCCAAAATGCCCATATCACCCTTTAGGGCGAGGGCGCTTTTCGCCCCTTAGGCATCTTACTGCTATGTAATAGAGTATACGCTATATTAGTAATGTGGCATACATGTCATACAGTATGACTGTAGCAGATTGATATAGTAAGTAGTGATGTGGCATACATATTCAGTAAAGTATGACTGCATGTAGCAGATTGATATGTAATATATATTAGCACTAGTGATGTGGCATTCATACAGTCATACAGTATGACTGCAGCAGATTGATATGTCCTCAAGGCCCGCATGCTGTCATCTCCGCCTGGGCTTTTTGAAGTTAAATAAACACCATGTCACAGGATCCTCACCATGCCACCCAAGCTCTGCAGGATGTGTGCGGCTGTGTGTCTGCGCGCGAGTGTCTGTCTGTACAGTATGTGTGTGCATGTGAGAGTGTCTGTCGGTCGGTCTGTCTGTGTGTGTGCGTGCGTGCCTGTGGTCTTTATGTCTATGGTTAGTTTTGTTTGTGAGTTATGTGCGTGTGTGTGTGTGTGTGTGTGTGTGTGTGTGTGTGTGTGTGTGTGTGTGTGTGTGTGTGTGTGTGTGTGTGTGTGTGTGTGCGTGCGTGCGTGCGTGTGTGTAGTCACATGTACACAGTAAAATCCTTAGTCTTCATTTGACTGTGACAGTGTAAAAACACGGTTATGGGTCATTTTTTATACACACAAATTAACATCTTTCTGTGTGTGTGTGCCTGCGTGTGTGTGAGTGTGTGCATGTGGAAAGAGACGTGTGCATGCATACGCATTCCCCAGCTACAGTATGAGTGTGTGCATGTGTTCCAACACGCGCTTGTGTGCCTATGTGTGCTTATATATGTGTGCGTGCACGAGCGAGTGTGCGGTTGTGTGTGCATGCGTGCGTGAGCTTATGTGTGAGAGAGTGCATGTGTCTTTGTGTGTGTGTCTGTGTGTGCGGGAGTGAATGAGTGTGTGTGACCATGTTTGCCATGACAATGGTCTTGGGTGACAAATAGCAGTGTGACGCACGTCATCGTCCCCTGGTCTTGATCTGGGCAATAATAAAAGACAGTGTCTCTCCTTTGAACATTTTAATGAAGGCCCTGCTCATTCCGCCCATATGCCGCGCTGCGCTGCGATGAGCTATGTACCGTACATGTTCATGAACAAGACAAACAAGGCCATCTTTTACGGGGTTAGACATCAAATACGTGTCGTTTTTATGTCACTGCTGCATGTCTGCATGTCGACTTTCATTATTTTCCACGGAATAAAAAGAAAAAGAAAAAAAAACATCCATCTGGAATTTAAAGCCTGATTTATATACGCTCTGTGGTGTCGCGCAACCGAAGACAGAAGATCTACAAGGTCACGACGGCCTTGTAGATCTCTTGACGCGGACGAGCGGGCAGAGTGTAAATCAGTGTTTTTTGAAGGAGGGGTGGGGGGGGGGAGGTGGGGGTGACGTCTAGAAAAAACTAGAGTCTGTCTCGGCTGCTGGTCGTCAATAACAGCAGACTGCAGACCCGGCTCGCGCACGTCTGTAATTTCAGTTGATGCTGTAATTATTAAAAGCTTGTTCAGTCATTTTTCATGAGTTAATTTGCGTTTGAAGCGTAAGCTCTAAATAAGTTGATTTGGGTTCATGTCTTTTACATGAACCCCAAATTTACTCACATAGCAAAAAACAACAAATCGTCTGTGTCGTCAAATGATGTGTAAGAGATGGAACGTTATGGGTGCTTTTTACACTCTCTCAGGGTTAAGGGCCTTAGGGAGAATCCTCGACTCCTTCTTTTTCTTTTACAGTTTGTGAAAAACACACTGAATCAATTTTTAATTACTAGCATGACAAGCAACTATGATCCTAATTAAAGGTTCTCCTTATTATTTTTAATTGGTGTTGATTTTTGGTTTGCACCCATATAGCCTTCAAAATAATGAATTTAGAGTTTAATATGTGAAAAGGGGAGTGAGTGTGTTGTGAATTGATGCATTTGTCAGATTTCTGTCAGCAAATCTTCACTAATGATTCAGGCAAAATTAAAATATGAATTGTTTAGATTTTCTTTTTTAATCCACACAAATCTTTTATGGGGGTCCCTGGCACAAAATATTTTCATATGGGGGGAGGGGTCCACGCGGCCAAAGATATATTACTTTAGGGGTCCTCCTCGACATTGACAATGTTACAGCACCTCCTCTGCAATAAAACACGAAAGCAACCGCAAGGTTTGACCACTAGAGGGAGTCTTCCATTGCAAACAAGGGTTCCCTGGGGAGCTGAACTTGACTCATTCTGCATTCATTGTGAATGGGAACACATATTGCTGCTCAGGTCAAACTCTGTATAAAAACCACAGCAGTCTTTCACTGTGGCTCTCTCTATATGACGAGGAAGAGGAGGCTGCCGTGTTAATTTGATTTGCCCTGAAATTGCAAAGTCACGCAATTATGAAACCTATAATATTAGTCATTATATGAATCATCAGGTAATTCAGCATTCTAAAAAACTAAACAAAAAATGTAAAAAGAAAAAACATTATTCACTCAAGAACACTGAAACATTGATAAATAGTTTGGAGTGCTTGTCAGCGGGCCTCATTCTTTTCCAATTAGCCCTTTATTTTATGACCATTACTGTTGTGGTCTAGTCACAGCCGAGGAGACTAGAAGCCATATGTACTGCATGCAGTAACTAAGTACATTTACTTAAGTAGCCTACTGTATTTCCAATTTCCAATACTTTTACTTCAACTCTTGGATCCAAATATAGTAGGCCCTATACTTAATTGATCACATGCAGTGACACATTGTGAGCTTGTAGATCTGCTATTTTCAAAAGATCTGCATACATTTCGAAAACTTGAATGGGACATTCTGCACAATGAGTACTACTCTCTAATTTCGTAGGCTAATTTAAGTACATTTTGATACCAATATGACTTGGCCTACTTACTCAAGTCAATGTTGAATTCCTGCCTTTTACTTAACAGAGTATTTCTACATTTTCTACATTAGCAAGTAAGGAATGTGAGTACTTTTCCCACCACAGACAGCCTGGTTGCATGCCACAGTGTTGCAACCTACAACAGCCCTAGACTATAGGCCTATAAAAAGGCCGTTTCAGATCATTGCCTTCTTTAGTTTTTCTGTACAACACACAACTACACGTGTTCAGTTGTTGAGAGAGAGCACGGCTTGGAAGGCAGCCCTTCCCTTCCCCATCCCCGCATCTCCTCCATGCAGCCGCAGGAGGCGTGTACCTGTATAGAGCTTGTGTTACCTGTACACAGTCTAGCCCTACCTGGGCTGCACTTCATGGTTGCATGGGAGCCGGGTCTAACATGTCGTCTGGAGGCAGCCTGCACACACAGAGAGCGGCGTTCAGCCGCAGCAGCCATCACCAGAGCTCCAGATCCGAGCCAATCCACACGATCATCGGTGCTGTTGTTACTGTATTATTATAAGGGGGACAATTTAAAGAAGCTGTGAGTGAGACAAAAAGGAACTAAAGTGATTTTCTTTCAGCTGCAAAAACAACAACATCAACAACAAAAAGGAGGAATCCAGCCTTTTCCCAAAAGCCAAGATCCATGCGAGAGACTAGAGAACTCATTCACCTTTCCAAGCTTCTCTCTCTCCCTCTCCCTATCTCTCTCCCTCTCTCCCTCTCCCTCTCTCTCTCGAGTTTCATTTTGGAACACCTCAACTAAAAAACCTACCTTTCCAGGTTCGTCATCATCATCACCTCACCTGAGCTCTCTTTTTTTGGGATCATGGATTTCAGACGCGTAAAGAAGATTACAAACAACAAGGCATTATTTCACCGCGTCGCGGGAAACGACGGCCGATATGATACGTGCATGTGGAAAGGTTAACAACAGGACAGGAGTCTGACTGAGAAAAGGCTGCCAATGTTGTGAACAGCAGAGAGAGTGTGTGTAGTGTAATAGCTAGTGGATGGCCTCTGTCTGCCCGGAGTGGGAATGATCATGCACAGACCCCTCCGAAAGTACTGGACTTTATACGTGTTCCTGTGTTTTGGCATCATATACCTGAGAATTGGGTGAGTCTCTGTCTTTCTGTCTGTCTGTCTGTCTGTCTGTCTGTCTGTCTGTCTGTCTGTCTGTCTGTCTGTCTGTCTGTCTGTCTGTGTTTGCATGTTGTTGCGTAAAACATGATTATCAAACGCAGTGTGGCACTGTGCCAATTATAATCAGCTATACACACAACACAAGAAATCATAAGTGCATGGGCACCAGATCAAACCCCTATTATGTTTCCTTATCGACTATAACGCATGGTTACACATTCATTATCAGCAGGTGTTTGCAGTTTAACGACAATTAAACATTTCCTCTCCAAAGTGCCTAGCCTATATATTGAAGCGTCGTGCAGGGCCTATGATATAATGCACGAGGCCAGACGATAGCTTTCCTGTAAGCTATTCCACAACTCTTTAATATTCACTTGTATTGTCAGTAAGTAGCCCAGATACGTCAGTGTTTGTGTTCTCCTCACCAGCCGCAGAGCAGATCATTTGAGCCTCTCTCTCTCTCTCTCTCTCTCTCTCTCTCTCTCTCTCTCTCTCTCTCGCTCCTGACTGCATACCTTCATTAATAGCGGCAGTGCAGTGCAGTGCACCGCCACTGAGTTGTATTTCCACATTCCATTGGCCAGACGGAGTCTTTTACCTGTTTTGCAATACCTGGCTCACCTGGATGCATAAACACCCAGGAATTCTATCCCTGTGTTTCTGTTCCTCCTCTGCATGCAGCACTGCCCCCTCCAGCTTAGACTGTAGCACATACTAGCTAGGCTGTTATTACACTGTAGCACACTGGCTGCTGTTGTGAAGCCTGGACATTATACAGGCCTGCTGCTGGGAGGAGTGGGCTCACTGGGCCCGCTCTGCACAGTGCGCAAAAGGAGCAAGCAGCCCGGCAATTGCGCCTTTTGCGCAAAATGCGCAACTGACCAGTTTTGAGCAGAATTATATAGTTTCAAGGACCCCCAGTTTGATATGAATAAGGCCATGTTCTCCTGTTTGATATCTTATCTATATATCTAATCTATCTAATCTATCTATCTATCCATCCATCCATCCATCCATCCACCCACCCCCTATAAGGGACTACAAAGCCATATAGGCTAAAATCTCAGTCAGTCGAGGTTAGATTGATTAGATTGATTGATGTATTAGAAGTTAAGTTAAATTTAAGTTAAATTAGAAAAAAGTACAGGACAGCAGTACAGTTCACTGATACAAGGTCAACTAAAAGGATAAAGACCACAAGAAAGCTAGGATTGTTTGCATTATTTGAACTCAATATACAAGGTTGTCCATATATTACACGTGATTAGCTCCTCAGCCTCCTCTCCTCTCTAGTCGCAGCAATTGGCGAACCGTGCATCTAAAAAAAAAGATCTTTCAAGTTCAAGTTCCACTAATGATCATATCAAATGACATGTAGCTCAAATAATGGGGGGAGAGAGCTGGGGGGGATCGAGGCGTTCACACATTGGCCTATCTTACTATTTATCAAGCTAAACGGGTTAGATCATTCCCGTATCACCCAGGGACGTGTCTGTCATGATACCCTCTTCATTTACACAGTGACTGGAGCCTCTCTGGAGGTGACGAGTGACAAGCTTGGGCTGCAGCCATATGCACAAGCCTTCCATTCCTTCAAAAACAAAAAAAACACGTGACAGATTTCTTTCCAAGTATCAAAAGAGTGCCAGGAATATAACTATTATCTCTCCAACAACTAACAGTAGCTGCCATCTCGGTAGGCCTATGGATGTTTTGTTATCGCGGTACTAGGCCTACATCATATGACAGTATCGTGGTAGCTCCCCAAAAAAAGTTGTTTCGAATGAAAAAAAAAATACATTAAAAAAAAAAAAAATGCAATATTAAAAATGATGAAAATATATCTAAAAATATTTAAAAAATAAAATAAAAACATCGCGGTAATGAACTCAACACCGGTATAGGCCATATGCATTACACAACCGCGCTTATGGCAGTATTGCGGTTATTGCGCACAGTTAGAGTCGTTTTGTAAGTTAACTGTTTGTCACGTGCCAAAGGGCAGCGGTCCAGTCCAGCAACAAATACAACAACAAAAGGAGATTGGAATGTAGATTTTTTTGCGCGTTTTGGTGTGTGAAATTCTGTGAATAGTTGCGAGCCGGCGGGTTTGAGGCTCAGGCTGCCTGCAGCCCCGTCCATCCACGCACAGCGCAGTTTGTCTTTTGTTTGTTTACTTTTGGCTGCGGCCCCGTGATGAATGAACCGCCTGTCCGTCCAGCGGATCAGTGGATCAGTGTCACTGCATTGTCCTGTCTGTGGCTGCAAAGTGGGCGGATGGATCGCAGCAGCGTGTCTCTCCCTCCCCTGCTGCCCAATGGCAGCTCTCATGAGAGGAGAGCAGCAGAAAGGCACTGCACTCTCTCCTCTGCCATCCAGAAATCCCTAAAAACCATCACCGCTCCGGCTGGGGAACCGCATTCCGTAACAGTCTCCATACGTAGAGACATGACAGAAGACCAGCCGATCCGCGCGCTGTCCGTGTCCGCCGCCGCTGTTCACTACTCGCCACGGCCCCGCTGGGAGCTGGGAGCCGCATAGCACCACATACACACTACACACACCGACACGCCGCTGGCCAGTTGGCCGCCTGACGCGTCGCTCCAAGCGGACAGGAGGGAGACGCACACGCCGCTTGTTCTTTTTTTTTTTGGTGTTGGTTTGTGGAGCTAATAAGAGGAACCTTTTACGCACCGCGCCGCACAGCCCGGCGGCCCCAGAGGGGGGATTATTAAGGAGTTTATATCTGATCCGTTCTGATTTTTTTTCTTATTCTTTCTGCTTTTTCTCACTTCTGAATCTGAAAAAAGAAGAGTGTCATTTTGTTCAATGTCATCATGATCATCTTCTCGTCGCGCAGTGTACTGCTGTCAGTGTATTACCCTCAGATCTTCCTCATCCTCACCAGTGGCAGCTACCTGTAAGTCTCATTCATTCCTCAACCTGTTGATGCGTTTTCATTTCATTTCAAGGTGGGAGTGGAGTGGGTCAGTGGGACCCCGAATCTCCCCGACTTTATTTAACTCTGAGAGTGTTATATATTAGCCTATACCAACTGATTCCGTTCAGCCGTGCACCCTCCGTGACTGAGAGACACAGACCTGTATGTTGGCGCAATTAGCCGGTCGCATAATTAACTCTAGCCTGCTCGTGCGTGCGTGTGTGTGTGTGCGTGCGTGTGTGCGTGTGTGTGTGTGTGTGCGCGATTTGGGATTTTAGATATCCTGGTTTGCTTTAGATTGCTCCTTAAGAGATAAAACGCAGGTGGGATAGGTTATATTATAGGCTATTTGTTGAGATCATTGTGCCGTTATAGATAGCCTAAGCGTGGTTCATATTTTAAGTTAAGTAGCATATTCACCATCGCTCTCTTGTGATATCCTATATGATCAGTGCGCAATTTGGAAATAGGCCTATTGGTTTTAAAAGTGGACATTTTAGATGTTATTTGAGCTATAGGCCTATAGCCTGTGTATAAGAACCCACGATTAGTTCCTGAGCGTTATTACCGACATGCTTCCTACAGGTGGATAAAAACGCGCAGTGGTGGGAAAGTTTTCCAATTTCTTCTTATTTAAGTAAAAGTATCAATACTGCAATGTAGAAATACTCTGTTAGAAGTAAAAGTCCGGAATTCAACATTTACTCTAATAAAAGTACAAAAGCATCAAAATGTACATAAAGTAGGCCTAACCAAAATAGACGAAAGTAGGCTACTCGTTGTGCATGTCCCATTTCAATTATGCATGTGTAAAAGATATTTCGAAAATAGCCGATCTACAAGCTCACAATGCGTCACTATGTGATGCATTGTGAGCTTGTAGATCGCTATTTTCAAATGGCCGAAATGTATATAGGGTTGAAGTGATTAACATATGTTTTGTAATATAGGCCCAAAAGCAACTAAAGTTGTCAAATAAATGTAATGGAGTATATTATCTGAATCCGAGATGTAGTGGACTAGAAGTTAAAGTGTTGGAAATGGGAAATAGGCCTATGTGTGAAATACCTCAAAATTGTAGGCCTACTTAAGTAAATGTACTTAGTTACTTTACACCACTGGAAGCATAGACAAAAAGTCTGATCCAATGCGAAATAGTGGAGAATCGAACAAGGTTATGTTAAAATAGCTGTCTGTGGGGTTGAAAGCATTCTCCTCTTTTGCGCCATGGTGTCCTCTGGCCACGGAGTGGCAGAGATGTTCAGGACAATCACATCATGTCTGAGATGATGATGGTGTCATTGATTGTAGAGAGAGGAGAGGAGAAGAGGAGAAACATGGGCAGCTTTTGACGCACGGCCGAGCCCTCTCTTACCTGTCACAACTTGTGGAAGGATTACGTTTATGGCATTACATCACCGCCGTCTAATTCTCAGTATTGCTAACTTATAATTTCAAGCCACATCTTAAACAAGCGGAATAAAAAAAACATCTTCCTTTTTGCGACGCTGTGCACGTGATTGACACCATAATATGTTGCGGCTTTGAATTAAACGAGAAATACTCTTGCAGAGGGGGAGGCTTTTTTTCTTAAAGTCGTTCCAAAAAGGAATTTCTCAACCATGCTGCCTTTTCTTTCTTTCTCTCTTTCTTTCTTCCTCCCGTTGACTGAGAGGAGACCCTAAACCTGATGCTGAAATAGATGTGGTTTTTGGTTTCAGTTAAAAGTGGGGCTACGAGGCTAAGTTTAGTGTTGGGTTTGCACATTAAAAACTACATACCATTGTTTGTTTTGATAATTTTTGTAAAATATGCTTTATGTTCAGTCGGTAAAAAAATGATATGTTTGAAGGAGAAACTTTAACCGTGGATTAAGGAAAATAAAAAGGAATGCGATATAATATATCCCCCCCACCCCCCATCCTCACAAAAGTATTCTGCAGTCTCTCATTACAGATCCGCAGCTAATGTTTAGGCGTGTTAAACTCACAGTGTTGTGTGCATGCCTGCATGGGTGGCAGAACATCAACATGGGCTCTGTATAGATAGAGGTCTCAACACCTCACCTCATACAGGCTCGGCTGCAGGATGAAATGATTGAGGAGGCAGTTGAAAATGGTGAGGGGGGCACATCTCATTTTTATATATTAAAACAATATATATTTTGTTGTTGTCGAGTGGAAACCTTCTATGTCCAATACCGTTGGTTTTTGTATTTTTCATTGTAAATATGATTTAAACTAGTGAAAATAGCCGATCTACAAGCACAACGCCTCGCGATGCGAGCCTTTGTGTGCTTGTAGATCGGCTATTTTTTTCTCTAGTTTTGTGCTATAGTCTTGGAAGATAAAGCAGGGCTTTACTTTACGATAAAATTTAGAAATTTGAAACTCGGAGATACAAGGTTTCTGCCCGACAGTGACGATATAAAACTTAAACTGAGGGGGAAGGATTTGCAACTGAGGGTGAAAGGCCCCCTCTGGCACCCCCATGGCGCCGGGCCTTACCTCATATCACGCAGAGCACCCATGCAGGAGACTGGGAATAATGGGAATCACTTGTAACAATGAATAGTAGCAAAAGAGTTATAAGCACCTTGAAGCCAACAGTCTAGTCTCCTTAGGCCCATATTCATTTTTTCCCAAAATACAACGTGCAGGAAAATTTAAAATGGAATTATGAATAACAGTTCAAAAAGAAAATCAAATTATATTGACCAGGGGAAATCTGGAATTGGACTACATTTCATTCTGGAGTGGACTCCAGATATGCTCCTCAGTCTGGACTGGAGCATAATATGCAGCTATTGGAGTTCAATGGGTGTGCTTCTAGGTCTATGGATTTGAACTTGTAACTTCTCTTCTCACTTGCATGGCTGAAGTCTTTTGAAAACGTTTATTTAAAATTTTTATGTCTATTTCTATTTAGAGGATTCATTGCTGACTAATAGTTTGAGGAATTCGCAGCATTGTAATTTGAACTTTGCTTTATTTCATTCAGTGATGGTATACTGGTCCTATAAAGAGTGTATTTTTCTTTGCATCACTTGTTACACCAGGTAAACAGTTGGTGTAACATTAGGCCAACGGGTCAACTGCTGCATGTGTGAATATTCATTGTTTGAACAAACAGCTTCTATATTTGTGGCTATATCAGTCCCCAAGCTGTAGACACACACACACACACACACACACACACACACCCACACACACGCGCGCATGCACATGCACGCACGCACAGTCATCGCTAAGCAAACAGAATCGCATTTGTGCTCTTTGATGATGCAGTGATTTAAAAGCTTAGCTGTGGAATTTTCTGTTTTGCATTGTGTGATGGTCTGGGGTCGCTGGCTGGTCGAACAGAACGCTGCTGCTTCTGTGAATTAGCAGGTGTACAAAAAAACCAAGTGACAGGGAGGGATGACTATAAGGGCCACTGCATGGGTGACCGCTTATCACACGTCAAATAAAACATCACACTATATACTCTGTCCTGGAGTCTTGAAAATATCAGCAGATAAAAAACTATTAAAACCTTTTTGACCCTCATGTTCCTATTTTTGGGCATGTTATTATAGGCAAAAATGTAAAAAAATAAAGAAAAACACCATCTACAATTTCGAAATGCGACACGTTGTGAACTTGTAAATCTGCAATTTGTTTAAATAGTTTGAATAGCGCTCAAGCAGTTAAAGTAATTTGATCGGCATGAGAATGAGAAACATTGTGACTGCACTGCATCAGGCTCACACAGGCAGTTGGCTTTGACACATGGCATTAAACGATTAACACAGCACTGCCAACAGATGACACACAAACTACTGGACTCACACAGACACTGCAGAACACACAATGAGACAGCAGCACACTGATGCACTTGACAACAGACAGCACAGCGCTTACAGACAGACAGCAACACAGTGGGGGGAAAAAATACTCAATTGTTTTACTTATAGGTAGGTAAAAGTATCAATACTGCAATGTAGAAGTACTCCGTTACAGGTAAAAGTCTGGAATTAAAAATGTACTTCAGTAAAAGTGCAAAAGTATATTGGTATCAAAATGTACTTAAAGTTCCAAAAGTACAAAGTATTGCATTATGCAGAGTGTCCGATTTCACACGTTTTCAGATGTTTATACGACGCATTGTGAGCTTGCAGATGGGCTATTTTCAAATGGCCGAAATGTATAGGGCTGAAGTGGTTAATGCATGTTTTGTAATAACAATCAAAATCTGTATCTTATCTTTCAAATATTTGTAGTGGAGTAAAGGTACAACATTTGCCTTTGAGTGTAATGGACCAGAGATAAAAGTGTACTTGAGTAATTGTACTTAGTTACAACTGTGAGATCTATGATGTACTACATGGTCACAACGGAGCGGTTGAGGAGATCAACGTGGTATCTATAGCAGTGGTCTTCAACGTTTCCTGACCAGGGACCCCTTAGCTGAGAGTGAGATGAAGCAGGGACCCCCTCTACATATTGTATAAATGTGTGATGCAGATTTTCATCGATTTCATTGATTGATTCATAGACATGTCATGTTTGAGAGCACTAGTCGTCAGTTTATGTTGGATTCGTGTTTTTGGTTAACTTGACCTTTCACTCTGTACTTGGTCTGCTCTTTTTTTACCTCTACACCAAACCTACTTGCCGAAAATAGCCCATCTACCCAGTGTTTCAACGCCTCGCAGCGCGAGAGCTGGTAGATCTGCTATTTTTGGCTAAAGTTCTCCTCAGAATGGGGAAATCTCGCTTTTGCGAACACCCATCATTTCGACAGGAGGGTTAGTGACTCATTCCACGGAGGTTAAAGTTGTACCATGTAACTTTTTTTATAAAACAAATCTTAAAATTGTCCTAACTGTTAAATCGCTAAAGTTTTAGAACACCCACTCTGTTATTTTCAGCTTCTGAAGCCTTCTCTTTATATGTTTTCTTCTTAGCAGTGACAGGGGCGGGATTTCGCGCCAAAATGACGTAATCTGCATCATCTGTATACGTTGTGTATACGTTGCCCAATCACATCGCCGATCATGCACACATGGTACACTACCGGCCAATCACAGCTTATCTGCTCTGGTCTCCAGGAAGCGCCTCCGCTTGGCTACAGTGTTTACCATGGTGAAGGATTTTAACCTCTTAATCCACAAATCCTGGCCAGAAAATTACGTTCTACCATGCGTTCTACCCCTCCACGGATTACTATCGGTCGCGGTGGTTTGCTGGCGCCGCTCCGGTGGTCCGCGGCGGTGGTCCGCGGCGGTGGTCCGCGACGACTCCGGCCGAAAAACGGACGAAAAAAGCAATACCGCTACTGACCACTAGTTGAGCAACTTACACAGTATAGCTTTAAGGTTAGGGTGAGGGTTATAGAGTCGGGTGTCGAAAAGATTACATGTAGTAACAGCGACACGCTCCCCTCAGAATAGGGATGCGAGGTTTCAAGTTGTTAATTTAAAAGAATGATCCTATAACAACATTTTGGTGGCCCACCTGTAGTAACTCTGAGGACCCCCTAGGGGTCCTGGACCCCCTGTTGAAGAACCCTTGATCTATAGCGTTGTCATCGGCCTGCCAGCTCTGTTCAACTTGTGTCATTCGTCCCACACTGAATTTCTCCCAAATGAACGGCATGCGCGTGACCGACCGCACAGACCTGACCTCATACACAGGAATAATGAGACGTTAAACGTCGATGCATGTGTTGGGCAGTTGTTCTTAAAGTGGCGTCCGGGGACCCCCAGGGCTCCTTGTTGAGGGGGTTCCAGGGGGGTCCCCAGCTAAATGAGTTCATATAAGCGTCATCAGTTTAACCACTTTAACCATATATACATTGGCTATTTTAAAATAGCAGATGTCCAAGCACACAGCGTGCTGTGATGGATGGACTTTGAGCTTGTCAATCTGCTAGAGTTATCTTGTCTTGAAGATATATATTTTTTGAATAATCTTAACAACACAAATCTTGTATGGGGCCCGTGGCCAGATTCATACTAATTTGACAACGTTTGGGAACCACTGATATAGGCTATGGCAAGGGAGGGTCAGGGAAGGTCAGCAGGGGTGTCACACCAAATTCTGGGCCCTGGGTACATGGATTCACTCACATTTTGTGCTTTAACTATTGAAAAATAGCAGATATACAAGCTCACAGCACAATCTGCTATTTTTGAAAAATCTTGAAAATTTGTGAAAGTCTTTGAATATTTCAAATCCTTCTAAGGTGTTTTGAAAAATAAAAAAAATATGTTTCTGTCAGTGGTGCTCAAACATTTTCATGTGAAGGACCCCCAAAATGACATGCATTTGGCCACAAGACCCCCAGCTCAAAATATTTAGTTCCAGGGACCCCCCAGAAGCCAAATTTGAGTTACAAATGTTTGGTTAAAATAATGTTCAAAGATTTCTTCCACACATTTTCCCAACTTTTCACACTGTGAGCTTGTATATCTGCTATTTTTCAATAGCCAAAGTATATAAAATAATTAAGGCCTCTCAACCTTGGGCCCTGGTCACTCAGTCCCACTCCCCGCCCCCCCTTGTGACGCCCCTGAAGGTCAGTGTGTTATGAGTGACGTGTACCACCACATGGTGACGTGTCAAAACACCGAAGGGCCTGGATGTTAAAGCAAGACACACCTGTGATCTGTGCCACTTTGCCATGACTATTTCAATGTATTATTATCATTTCAGTCAGGTAACTCACGATATATTGAACAATGTTTATTATTAATGATTATCCAAGTGTGAATGTCACATTTAATTTGGGGGTTGGCTCTGCTAAATTTTCTCCCTGCTCAGCAGCAAGCAGCACAGAAGAAGCACATCATTAACCATAATGAGCAGGGAGATATATAGATATATATAAACAACCCCCGCATGGGGAACAGAATTAGCAGAGCCTACTGGTGCTGCTGGGGAGGCGGTGGGGGCAAGTAAACACAAGCAACAGTCCGGGCAAGAACAGCAGGGAGAATGACAGACTGGGCGTAGTTGGCAAATGATCAGCTCACAGCCACGTCGGCCAATGACGTAGGGTCTGGCATAATAGTGTGTATTAGTGTCCTTATACAACTGCAATGCAATGTACGCTCTCGAGTATACCTGCCTGAACTAACTTCGCAGGCTACGTATCATTTATCATTTTGCTTATAGAAGTTGACAGGTAAAGTTGTGGAAGTCTCTTGTTGTGGTGCAACTCAGCCAGATGAGTTATTTCAATTACTACACGAACTGTTCTCAGAGATTATAAATGAACGCAGCAACCATCACTAGGAGTTTGATAGCTTCTTTCCCCTTACAGAGCAGACCATGAGACTGTGTGAATGTGAAACCTCCAGTCTTGTAAGAGAGATACATGCCTTGTTGCAGTTATGGTTTCATTTTGAACATGTGGCTTTGAATTCGGAGATTTATTTTTTTCTGTCTCTTTGCGGAGACACAGTCAATCCACCGGACTGGGGAGGAGCGGTGGTGGTTGGCTGAGTGAGCGAATTCATTCACATCTTTTGTTCTGAGTGGTTGTGGGGGGGGGGGGGGGGGCAACATTTTGGAATTATTATCTTCTTGTGATCGAACAGAAATATCGTTGTTGTCGGATGGAAAACTTGTATGTCCAAAACCGTTCGTTTTGTATATATCGTTTTAAAAATTATCTAAACTAGTGAAAATAGACGATCTACAAGCTCGCACCGCGAGGCGTTGTGTGCTTGTAGATCAGCTATTTTCACTAGTTTTGTGCAATAGTCTTGTGTGATGAACCAGGGCTTTACTTTACAGAAAAACATACAAATTTGAAACTTGGAGATACGAGGTTTCTGCCCGACAGTGACGATATGTACGATTGTCTGGGATAGAGAGGTCTCCTACGAGCGATTCTTCTGAAGGGGGATCCACAGAATTGAGCCTGTCTCTCTTCTTTCCACTATCTTTCCCTTCTATCAAAACCCCTGGTCTTTTATACGTTTCTCTCTCTCTCTCTCTCTCTCTCTCCCTCTCTCTCTCTCTCTTTTCTCTCGTTGCCTCTTTTTCGCTGACACACAACTTAGCTTGCGTCGGCCTGCCTAGCCTCGCTTGTGGTGAAACCCTTGGAGGCCGACGTCATACTTCAAAGCTGGCATTCGCCTCCGCAACTCGTTTATGTCTCCTTCGTCCCTGACATGTTTGAAAAGTATGTATCTGCAGGGTTCTGACTGGTTATAAACAACGTTTTGCTGGTGAAAGCCCAGGGTTTTTTTGTTTAGCCGTGTTTCGTTTTTTTTTTTGCATGGGCTCTCGCTTGCGGTTCGCGAAACCCATCTTCCAGCATGTGTTGTGATATTATCACATCAAGCCAATAATCAAGATCAAGCCCCCTCCCCTTCCCTCCGTCCCCCCACCACACACACACACACACACACACACACACACACACACACACACACACACACACACACACACACACACACACACACACACACACACACACACACACACACACACACACACACACACACACACACACACACACACACGCGCAGAGGAACATTAAGGACAAGTACTGCAATTTATAATGGGGTAATAACACCCTGCGATTACAACTTGACTTGTGTCAATATCCGTACATGTTCTCCGTGCATTCCCAGTGCTAGGATGTGGCTTGAGGAAAGCAAGAAATTTATAGACAGTGCCTTTACGCCGAGAATGTGTTTCAGACGCATAATTCTACAAATCATCGTGCATAACATTCTGTGTGACTTTCTGGTCAGGACGTCGAACCTTGCCTATAAATTTGAGAGTGCTCGGTTACAAATGTGGGGTATGCATTGTATCTGTGCGTGGAGCCCGCAGTTACCTACAGTGACAATTAACACGAAACCCCAACGTGGTGTTCCGTCGGCGGCCAAACCAATGTGGAATGGCATTGTCAGTAAGCAAATAAGCACCATGTCGTTTTCCCCCCTCCGGGCAGCCATAGCGTGCTGCACGATACTCCGCATTGCCCTTTGATGTTGGATAATATTCTCAGATATTCTTTTTGATTTACCCCTAATCCAATAAATAGCCATACTTCATGCAATACGGTGCTGCGTTGGACCGCGGATTCATCAATCACTGGCTGAATTGAATCCCACTCTGGAGAGTTTCAAACAAGTGAGTCAGTCTGACCGTTCATGGCGAAATTCTAACTCGCTGTTTTTGTCTGTGTGTCTGTCTGTGTGTGGTGCGGTGTGTGTGCGCACGCGTGTATGTGCGTGTGTGTGGTGTCTCTTTAATTTGGCAGGGCCTTGTCCTCCGTGGTGGCGTTGGGTGCCAACATCATCTGCAACAAGATCCCCGGGCTGGCGCCGCGCCAGCGCGCCATATGCCAGAGCCGCCCGGACGCCATCATCGTGGTGGGCGAGGGCGCCCAGCTGGGCATCAATGAGTGCCAGTACCAGTTCCGCTACGGCCGCTGGAACTGCTCGGCCCTCGGCGAGAGGACCGTCTTCGGTCAGGAGCTGCGAGTAGGTCAGTCTGGGCATACCGTCGTACGCCGCTACACGCTACGCGTCACGACTCGCGCAATATCTGCAGATCTGCAAGCTCAAAAGGCGTCAGGAAAGAGAGACGGAAGAGAGCGTTTTGAACCTGCAGATCTGCAATGTCCGGCACACAGCATCGTACATTGTACGACAGAGCATACCGTTGTGGTCGGGTGGAAACCTTGTATGTCCAAAACCGTTGGTTTTGTATTTATCAGTTTAAAAATGGTTTAAACTAGTGAAAATAGCTGATCTTTGTGTCGCATCGTGAGGCTTTGCGTGCTTGAAGATCTGCTATTTTCACTAGTTTTGTGCGACAGTCTTGTATGATGAAGCACGGCTTTACTTTAAGGAAAAACATACAAATAAGAAACTTGGAGATATGAGGTTTCTCCCCGACAGTGACGATATATTAGGCTTCTCTCGAGGAGGGCAGTGCCTACTGTGTGTGTATTTGTGTGTGAGTGTATGGCATGTGTTTGTGCTTATGTGTGTGTGGATATTATGCGTTTGCCTTGTTGCTGGTGGTGGGGAGGTCATATGGGATGCTTTAAGCATTTAGGACCGTCCTGGATTATTGTCTGACTGTTTGAAAACAGAAAAATACAATGGGACATAGAATGCATACGGCGTATGTGAGATATAGGATTTCTCGCGCATTGGCGTGCAAGGTGAATCGCCCGTGAAGAACGTTTCTTTGGAGGCCCGCCGTGTGGCTTGTGGACACATCAGATAGTGGCTAAATATGTCTTTTTAGACACAATAAGCCAGCAGTTTCTTTATTACTGTTTATAGTAACACTTCTAGCCCCCATAGACAGGTTTCTGGTCCACGTTACACTGATAAAACCTAGATGCGTGCGCAGGGTCGGTACCAAATGAGCCAATGAAACCAGTGCTCCCCAAAACAACAGGTTTGGGGATTGGACGGAATTGATTACATGATACAGTCAGCTGTGCATTTAGTCTCAATGTTTGTAAACAAGAAACCCCAAATCCAACCATGAAAGGTTGCATTGTATCTTGGGAATGGGCTTATTCTGTGTAAAATGACACATTTATCCACTTGTCTGATAGTCGATTTTCTGTTCTCGAAGACAGAAAAAGAGGGTTACATAACAAGGCGAGAAGCAGCAGCATCATCATCACATTCTCTCTCCCAATACAGACAGTACCAGACAGAGAGTACGCATCAACAATAACGGTACCAGCCCCCCTACGCTACACCCCTCTTTGAGCCCATGTAAAATATGGCTCTCCACAAAGCCAAAGCCGAGCTGCACACATCACACAGTGAAAACTCAAACCAGCGTCGCACACTCCCTTTGACTCTATTGTATAACCGTTTTCGCTGGCATTGCTCAAGAAAGAAGACGCGGCTCCAATGCCGTTGCCATTGATTGTTCAGAGACCCATCCTCTCTCTCTCTCTCTCTTTCTCTCTCTCTCTCTTTCTCGCTCTCTCTCTCTCCTCGTCGCCGCCCCTGTTTAAGTTGACACTGTTGCACAGTTCCCCAGGCGGCGTGCGCCGTGCTGCGGCAAGAGCACTCTCTCTCTCTCTCTCTCTGGTTTCTGTTGATGTAGGAACCCGCGTCGAAACCTTTCTCGGTTTAGAGGAGCATGCCGACCATCGCTGGGCCGCGCCAAAGTTATGGAAAAGCTACCGAAAGGCACTCAAGCCTCTAATGGGGAAAACGTATGGGTTTGAAAAATGATCTAGCAAATGAGGAGACAACTAATGGTATTATTGGAGAGAATGCTTTTTCTTTTTTTTTGGTGGGGGTCGAACTGAAAATAGATGGACACATCTGTTGTTAATCGGTCTCGATTTGTTGTGTCCATAAGCCCTGGCCCGGGTTCATGTTATTGTGTAGTACATACATGTACAGTATATGTACACAATAACAGTCCTATGACTGGACAAACATTTACAGTGCTTTCCTTTATTTTCTCTTTTCATTTTTCTCCTTTTATTCTTTTTTTTTTCTTGTTTGAGGAACTCGGCATCCCACAGAGCTATTTTGCACGGCTTTTTGTTTTACAGGGATTTTTATAAATTTCCTTTCATTTAGGAACTGTGTTGTTGCCGTTACAGTTGCGGTCGGGCTGTGCATTTAATCCGGTGGCTCTGTGAACAATCACTGCTCTTTAGGAGTGACTGATTTTGCTCCAGTCATCCCCCCTGCCCCCCCCCTCCTCCCCTTCCACCCCCCCCCCCCCCCCCCCCACAAAAAAGGCATTTTCTTTGTTGTAATTGTGGCACTGTCTTTTTGTGATGGAATCCATCTGATTTCCTTTGCCACACACACACACACACACACACACACACACACACACACACACACACACACACACACACACCCTATATATTCTCTGTCTTTCTTGTGTCTTTCTCGTACGTTTTAGAAATCATTGTAGACGGAGGAACTGCGTGAAAGGATCGCCTCTTCTCTCTATAACTATGTTGTTTCAATAACATGTTTGTTGTTTTGCAAATCGATGTTGGTTGGTTTTAGTAATTTACATAATAATTTGAAGTTAAAGACAGAGGGAGCCCACATTTTCTTATTTTCTTCTAGGCTTGTTCTCTCAATTATGCAAAGGGATCTCTTGTTTTGGACGGGACGGGTATGACGCCCGTTCGCTCGTTTCTGACGCTGATTGGATGCTACAGAAATATTCTTAGTCGAACCGCACCTCGGCCAACCAGTAGGCCACTGTAACTCGACACATAGCAGAAAGCGTGTCTGCCATGCCATTGGCTATACCTTAAACCAGTGGTTCTCAACCTGTGGGTCGGGGGGGGGTCGGGAGGGGGTCCCCAAATTATTCTGTGGGGTCCCCAGATGATTAACTTTATGTGCAACATTGTTTTCTCACTCAACAGTAAACAAACCAACATAAAGTGTATAGACTAGAGGGTATATACACATTTCTAAAGTGACACTTTAAGGACTTTTAAATGCCTCTAAAATGACAAATTAAACATTTGACAAATTGCCAAATATTAGAGGCAGACATTGTGAAAATAGCCGATCTACATGCTCACAAGCATGTGAGCATGTAGATCTGCTATTTTCACAATAAAACCGTGCTATACAAAAGGCCTCAACTCTTAGTGCTTGTCAGGGTAGGGGGGTCCCCAGTTAAAATATGATTATTTTGGGGGGTCACAGCCTGAAAAGGTGTAGATTCTGTAGAACCACCGCCTTAAACCGATGGTTCTCAGAGTGGATTCCGGGGGACCACCAAGGAGTCCCAAACGGACCCTTATGGGTCTGTAACCCGGAAGGTGTACGAATGCTACGCAGCATTTTACCATTTTATAGTGTGGATTGGGGGTCCCCGGAGATACAATTGGCCTAAACTGTAATGTAGTGCTTCTCAGAGGACCCTTTTCTAGAACTGATTCCTAGATTCTTGGAACCTTTGGTGCTTTCATGGAACCGGCGCTGCGAACCGACTTACGTTTCCACCAGTTTTAACCCATTTAGGCCTAGAATTATTGAATGCTTTAACCAGTGAAAAATAGCAGATATACAAGCTCACAGCGCGGCACCGAGTGCCGTGCTGCGAGCTTGTAGATCTGCTATTTTTGAAAAAGTGGTGAATATGTGTGCAAATCTTTGAATATATGTATTTTCAAAGTGAACGTTTGTAAATCAAATTTTGCTTCTGGGGGGGTCCCTGGAACTAAATATTTTGAGATGGGGGTCCGTGGACCAAATACATATCATTTTGGGGGTCCTTCACATGAAAAGGTTTGAGAACCACTGACATAGTAGTCTCTCAAGAACAGACTAACTGAGCTCCAGTTAAGTGAAAAGGACCTTTTCTTTGACGATGGCTATAGCCAGATTGCTGACATAGAAACATAGGTTTTAAAAAAAATATATATGTCCATTTCACAGGGTAAATTCAATTGTCAATTTGAATTTTCCAGTTACAATTTCCATTTTCTTTTGCTATTGTTTATATCTCATCTGCCATCTTCCAGCCTGTAGAATAGTGACACACACACTTTGGTTTCCAGTTCAGGGCAAAAAAATAAAACAGGTATCTTTTGGTTCCAGTTCTGAACCAACTTTTAGGGTCCTGAACCACTTCCTTTTCAGTGGAAACTCTACAAATTAGTCTGGAAAATAATGGAACCGGTTCAACCCACGGTGGAAACGGGGCCTTTAAAGTGTTGTCCAGGGACTCTCAGGGTTCCTCCAGGGTCTAAATTGACCCATTACAAGTCTGTAACTCTGACAGTATACAAACGGGGTCCATTTGGTTCCATTTTGTACACTGTCAGAGTTAAGTGGAGGTCCTTCAAACGTACAAAGTTTGAGAAACCGTTGGTCCTTGAAAATGAAAAGGTTAAGAGTTTGAGTCACTGCTTTTAGAGAGGCATCTGTGATCCAGTTTAGCGCGAGGTCAGGCTTCCTCCGCTGCTGTGCAGGAGGTGATCAGCGAGCTGGTTCAGTTGCAGAGCTGGTGTCCCCACTCAGTCATCACGGAAGACCACAGACACACCACAACGCTACTGGCTGCTGCTGCTCCCTCTGCCAATCGTGAGGGGGAATGTGGAAAAGTGGGCCATTTTAACTGTGCTCACTCAACACCTTATTGTCAAAGTGCCACCGGCACGCAGGCAGCAGCGGCGAGCTCACAGCGTGCTCTCCGAGCTTCTTTGATGCTCGCCCAGCGTTCGTGGCGAGTTTTGTCGCAGGGGTTTGATTGAAGACGCAACCGTGTTCTTCCTCCCCGACTGCGTTCCGCGCGCATTACGGAGCCGCCGAGGCACGGCATATGAAATCATGGAACACGCCCCCTTCCTTCTACGACGAAATGTTCCAATCCCTTCTCCCCAATCTTTGCAAAATGCCCACATCATCATCATAATCAAGCGCAGGGGAAGGAAAAGTTGTCCGTGTTCCGCTCTCCCATTGAAGTTTTTCATTCAAATCCCCCCCAAATTATGAACACTAAACCTTTCCCCCTGCACGGTGATCCAGTCGAAACGTTCTTGGATTGGCGGGAGTGGAGATGCCATCGTTTTTTCAAGAGCTAAAGATCAGGCGACCGCAGGCCTAATGCATTCTCTCCGCGCCGCCTGCTTTTTGGAGGCCGCCTAGCCTGTTCTGGAGCCACTCCGCCGTGGTATTACGTTTGCTTTCCAAGAGAGCACACGCATTAATAGGCAGGTTATTGAGAATTACAGAACCCCCAAATATCTTCATTCAATGGGGGGAGGGGATCGTGTTTCTGAAAAGGTTGTATTTTATTTCTCTAGTCCACACGGTAAATAAGAAAATATGCACATTCCCTTTATAAGATGGCCGCTTTTGGCGAACGCCGCGTTGCCTTGACACTTTCAGAGACTGAACATGAGACTCTAAGGGTGGACGGATTGATGGAAAAATTAATGGATACGGCCCCCGTTTCGAATCGAGGCCTCCGTCCCTCAACCGCTCCTCTCGTTGTGCAGAGGAGTGTGTTGGCTGCCCCGTTATGCCTCCTCCAACGGACAAATTGGAGAACAACTCCATAAACAAGGCCCGGAGATTCGAAACTGGCAATTTGAGCGTGTTTTGTGTTTCCTCTACAAAAAAAAGCAAGATTTAGCAACCTTTTCCCTTTCTTTGTGCGTGTGCCCTGCTGTTTGCACTGCGACTGCAAGCGAGCCCTAGCTGGCACGCATGGGCGCCTTGAGCACATATAAGTCCATGAAATGTGGAGCGAATTATCCAGCGCTAACGGAGATGTGTGTTATGAAGTGGCATGTTGCAGCCTATTAAGACCGTAATAATAGAATTAGAGTCAGATCCATCATCGCGTCGGCGGTGTAGGGAGGAAGGTTGGTTGCAAGGCGGATCGGCATGGCAAACATGGACTCTCAAATATGTAATCCTCTGGCCTGGTACGAGTATGAGTCATCCTCCTGTATTCAGTACTGTATTGAACCGACTTCTAAATCCTTCCTCCGAATCAGTGGTTCTCAAACCTTTTCATGTCAAGGACCCCCAAAATTACATTTATTTGGCCGCGGACCCCCATCTCAAAATATGTTGTACTTGTTCCAGGGACCCCCCAGGAGCAGATATTTGAGTTACAAAAGTTTGCTTTGAAAAATATATATTGAAAAATGTGCACATCACAATTTTTCAAAAATAGCAGATCTACAAGCTCGCAGCGTGGCACTCGGTGCCGCGCTTTGAGCTTGTAGATCTGCTATTTTTTTGTGGTTAAATCATTCAATAATTCTAATTCGATTTGAGCTAAAAAAAAAGCATTATTTTATACTTTGGCTATTCGAAAAAAGCAGATCTATTTTTTTGGAAGAATCATGAAAATATGCGCAAATCTTTGAATATATACAAGCATTTTTTTTACTCAAATCCTTGCTTCTGGGGGGTCCCTGGAACAAAATAGTTTTTTGAGATGTGGGTCCGTGGCCAAATACATATAATTTTGGGGGTCCTTGACATGAAAAAGCACCACTGATATAGAAACAGGCGGGACGGACGGGATTGGATGACGCCCGTTCGCTCGTTTCTGACGCTGATTGGATGCTACAGAAATATTCTTAGTGGAACCGCACCTCGGCCACCGGTAGGCCACTGTAACTCGACACATAGCGGAAAGCGTGTCTGCCATTGGCTACCTTAAACCTGTGGTTCTCAACCCGTGGGTCGGGAAATTATTCTGTGGGGTCCCCAGATTATTAACTTAATGTGCAACATTGTTTTTTACAAAAAAAATCCTTGCTTCTGGGGGGTCCCTGGAACTAAATATTTTGAGATGTGGGTCCGTGGCCAGATAGTACATATAATTTTGGGGGTCCTTGACATGAAAAGGTTTGAGCACCACTGACATAGAAACATATGTTTTTCTATACAGAAAATCTTCATGTCTCAATGGGTTAAACATCTCTCATAATAACCATGTTATGTTTGATGGTATTTTATTATGCATACTTTGTGTGCATTCGAACAGAGTGTTGAGTCAATGCTTTCAAAAGCGCCCACGTCTCTTGGTCTATAGAGTCGGTGTAGTCTAGGAGTTTGTGGAAGACTTTTTTTAGAGCGCTGGCTCATAAAGGGTTCCAGATGAACCCTCTATAGGTCTGTTACACACAGAGTGTACATCGTTTGGTTCCATTTGTACCCGCTCAAATTAACACAGATGATTTTACAGTGTATATGGGGTAGGGATGGGACGATAAGCGATTTTATCGTTTATCGTGATCAAAAATGTAATTTATCGTGATATCGTCCTCTGTCATGCACTGGGATCAATTCACCTTTTAGTTGTATATCTGGTACCACTTAAACCCTCTATAAATGGTAAAAAAAGGCACGTATAACTTGATACTTCATCTTTTTTTCACTCTCTATCAGATGTCTTTGCCAAAAAAATAGCAGATCTACAAGCTCTAGATCGGCTATTTTTTGGCAAATGTTTTCCACCCCAGGATAATGGATTTTGATTATCGTGATAATATTGTAAATCGGGATTTATTTTGTGACAATAATCGTATAATCCCTAATTGGGGGTCCCAGAGAGAACAATCTTTTATCAAATAGGGGGCTTTGGCCTAATAATGCACACCAAAACTGGGGGTCCATGAAATCAAAAAGGTTGAGGATCACAGTCTTAGACCAAACAAGCGATTACGGCCTGTGTACCTCACGTTTTGCACGTTATAAATTCGCTCTGTCTTCACGTTTATTTAACTTGACTCACTGCCGCTAATATATGACCTAAACGGCTTTTTGTGATGAATCCGTCTATTGTTCGAGTATCTATGATCCCTATATTTCCAAGTCACTTAGCATTTTTTCTCAATGACATGTTTTGACTTGGGGGGGGAAAAGCCTTATCTCGTGCCACAATCGCACATTCTTTTGGCGAACCACCTGTAACAGAGATGCCCCCTCCCGCCCCCTCAACCCCTTACAGCGCTATAAGAACCCCACTGGCTGCGAGGCAAAGCAGCACACAGGCACACAAGTTCAAATAGGCAGTTGCACTTGACGTTAGCGATTAGCGCTCGGGAAAATGGACACCTTTCAACAGCTACACTCAAAGCATCAAAAAGCCAGGGGCTGATGCCTCCCCCTCATCACAGGCTGGCCTGCTCTGGTTACTCTCTGTTTGACTTTCCAGCCAGTTTGTCACCGTCCTGATTCATGCTTTTTCGTCTGAAAGAGGTTTCTTGTTGTGCCGGCGGTGAAATATTGCACAAGTTCAATGGCTGCTGCCCCCGTGGCTCATTGCACAAGAATGGACGCAGCCTCTAGGGGACTGGGGGGAGGGGGGGCAGGTGAGCTTGTTGCCACTGAAGGAATGCTGTTATGTTTACCGTTTCAGCCACAGTCCCCCTCCCCAAAAATACTTGGGAGTTTAGGTACTGCAACTATCAATTGTTTTTGGAGCTGTGTGAAACACAGGCTCCCTATACGTAGCTTTGTGGGTCTGTCTGTCTGTGTGTCTGTCTGTCTGTGTGTCTGTCTGTATGTAGCCTGACTTCGGCACGCTACTAGTCCCACAGTTTTGCCACCACACACTCGCGCCATATGTCAAATCGACCGGCTTACTCGGGAATAGTGGGCTAGTAACTTGCTAAGAGAAAGGTTCAATAGTTTAATTGATATTAATTTATTAGTGAATTAATTTTCCCCATTGACTTATAATGGCAATCGCAAAAACTCACATTCAATTATTTGTCTCTCGCAAACCATAGGGGCTAGAGTTTCAAGACTTGGAGAGGAGGTTCATAATGGTTTCAAGGATTAAATAAAAAATAATTGTGTCATTTGGCCGCATGGTGGCGCCATAACACCCCACTTTACGTTTTGGCCTGTAACTCTTGAACCGTAGGTCGGAAAATTAAAAATATTTTTTCCCTGGATTCCTTGGGTCGCATCTCCCCATATAGGCCACGCCCATTTGCGCCATGATAGATTTTCCGCCATCTTGAATTTTCTCCAAAACACACTTTTTGCTCCTTTTCCTACATATTTTCTTCAAATGTCACACAAATCGGTACACACACACACACACACACACACACACACACACACACACACACACAGCTCCACTTCACACGGGTGTGATTTTTTTATTAGTGATTATTCTATGGATTACCGCTCCGATTAATCGAATAATCGAGAAGCGTGCTTCTAAATGTATTTGAATTAATATCTATGAATCTATTGACTAATTAAAGGGATATTTCACTTTCAAATATATTTAAAAAGAAATCACGGCCCCCTCACGCATTAGAATGTCCTTCTAATGCGTGAGGGGGCTGTGATTTTTCCATGACCTTTTTCATACATTTTTTATGTCTTTTATTTATGTTTATTTGAAATATCCCTTGAAGCATTATTTTATACTTTATCGCACAACCATGTCATGCAAAAATAAGTGACAAAGGCAGATCTACAAGCTCACAACGTGTCGCATCGCAGTGCGTCGTGAGCTTGTACAGTAGATTTGCCAGGTGTGAATTGCCCTCATATCAAACCTGGGGACTTTACAGGGAGAGATAAGGAAACGTGAAGATAATGTGTGAAGAGGTCAGATGTCATGTTTGTATACAATATGTGAAACGTCACGGAGAGTCGAACCTTGGTCTTCCTCCATGGAACGCCAACATACACGTTGATGTAGCATGAACTAGGCTAGGGCATTAACAAAAAAGTTGACAAGTCGACTTCATTACACAAGTCGACTCCCACCAGAGAAAGTCGAAGTTGAAAAAGAAATCTGTTGTATTTCTTTCTATCATTTTTGTTCCATGTGTGCGTCTGTACAGCATTCAAACAGTAGGATTGCTTATTGTCAAGGACGGAATGATCCAATATTACAGTGCTACATTACATTTGGTATATCATGGTTCTATTGTGAAAATAGCAGATGCGAGGCGTTGTGAGCATGTAGATCGGCTATTTTCACAATTTCTGCCTCTATATATTTGACGATTTGGACAATGTTTAATTTGTAATTTTAGAGGTATTAAAAAGTCCTTAAATTGGCACTTTAGAAATGTGAAGATAACCTCTATATACTTAAACTTTATGTTGGTTTGTTTACAGTTGAGTGAGAAAACAATGTTGCACATTAAGTTAATCATCTGGGGACCCCCCCAAAATAATCGGGGGGTTGTGCGTGATTTGATGACGTCATCAAACGGTCAAGTCGACTTCAACTCAACTTTTTACTGAGTTGAGTCGACTTGCAAAAATCACAAGTTTGTTAATGCCCTAGCATGAACACATGACACCTGGAGGATGAAAACATGACACCTGGAGGGTGGCAATGATCTGAAGGAGACCCGGTTGCGGTCTAAGCGCTGTCCCTAATGAAATGGACTCCATGGGAGCGGCGACGCACAGTGTGCAGACGTTCTTCTCTCAGAACGTGTCATAGCCTACATATCGCTTTTAAACAATCCGGGTATAAAGGAGGTTTTGTCTTTGGACTTGGCATACATTCATTGTCAATAGCAGCTGTAGTCAGGTGCAATGTCTTGGATGGAAATGTACGGCAGTCAAGTTATTTCACCTACTTTTTGCCAGTTTGTGCAGAGAGCAGGCTTTGAGCTTAGTTATCAGTTATATCGTCGTTGTCGGGTGGAAACCTCGTATCTCCAAGTTTCAAATACGTTCTTTCGCAAAGGCTGTCGCACAAAAGTAGTGAAAACAGCAGATCTACAAGCACACAACGCCTCGCGGTGCGAGGCGTTGTGTGCTTGTAGATCGGCTGTTTTCACTAGTTTAAATCATTTTTAAAATGATAAATGCAAAAGCAGCAAAACTAAGGCAGAGAGACAAAAATGGCAGAAGTAACAGATCGACGAGCCCAAAAAAACACAAAAAGTTCGAGGATGGAGATAAGAGGTTTCTACCGCCGACAGCAATGACATTCAAACTGTAGGCCTATACTTCACTATTTGTTTACTTATATCGTGAGTCATATCGTCGTGGCAAAATTCAGCAACGTTATCGCATAACGTGTCGCGTGTTTTCCTAATACGGCGCAGGGTTTTGGGTTCGGACATGTCACTCAAAAGCAGAGAGCTGTGTGAGAGCTGTGAGCTGGCCTCCATTTACAGTATATTCAGTTGGCCTCCATTTACAGTACATTCAGTTGGCCTCCATTTACAGTATATTCAGTTGGCCTCCATTTACAGTACATTCAGTTGGCCTCCATTTACAGTATATTCAGTTGCCATACGTCAGTGACTGTCAATGTGCTGTGTAGTTGCCCTTGCATGTGTTTTGATGTGCGCACACAAGGGCGTCACACCAGTTTCTGGGCCCTGGGTACAAGGATTCACTGCGGGCCCCCTTTGCTTTAACTATTGAAAAATAGCAGATATACAAGCTCACAGCGCGGCACCGAGTGCCGCGCTGCGAGCTTGTAGATCTGCTATTTTTTAAAAATCATGAAAATCTTCAAATCCTTCTGAGGTTTTTTGAAAAACCTATGTTTCTATGTCAGTGGAGCTCTAACCTTTTCATGTGAAGGACCCCCAAAATGGTATGTATTTGGCCACGTAACCCCATCTCAAAATATTTAGTTCCAGGGACCCCCCAGAAGCAACATTTTAGTTACAAATGTTCGCTTAAAAAACACATATTCAAAGATTTGCACACATTTTTACAACTTTTCAAAAATAGCAGATCTACAAGCTCGCAGCGCGGCACTCGGTGCCGCGCTGTGAGCTTGTATATCTGCTATTTTTCAATAACTAAAGTATAAAATAATTAGGGCTCCTCCACCACCTTGGGCCCTAGTAACTCAGTCCCACTTTCCTACCCCTTGTGACGCCCCTGTGCGCACACGCGCAAGAACGCACGCACGCATGCACACTCGCGCGCGCACGCAGACACAAGCACACCACTAACTACATAGCGCAGAAAATATAATCTCACAGCCCTAAATTGATCAGATCTGTGATGATTGTGGTTTTCAGCCTCATTCCAGAAGCATTGCAACGCTTGCTTTGTGTTTTCCCCCTGAAATCTGGTGTCTTTTCATGGGCACTGTAATTATCGCCGACAATTACTGGCTGGAGCAGCGCGAGCTATCAGCTATCAGCACAAATCACAAATTGTGGATGTCATTGTTAAGAAAAGACAGATGCCACGCATGCAGCACCGCACGTCGTGTAGTTCTGGAATAAATCAATGATGTTTATTGGCCATAGCCTTGTCTCACGCTAAAGTGCTCAATTTCACATATCTGGATGTCAATCAAGCAACAAGGTTCACAGTAACTGCAATGAGGAGAAGTCAGTCTATCAATTAATTGCATCCACATCAACCACTTGACTATAGTGTTAATCTATGTATTCTTTGACATACGACAAATCTACATTACTCGTAGACCAGGGGTGTCCAAAGTGCGGCCCGGGGGACATTTGCGGCCCGAGGACGAATTTTATACGCCCCGCGGCTTCATTCCCAAATTGTATTATTAACAACCCATTTAGGCCTGAACACATTATGACGCAATATTTTATGCTTTAAATATAAAAAATAGCAGATATACAAGCTCACAGCGCGGCACCGAGTGCCGCGCTGCGAGCTTGTAGATCTGCTATTTTTGAAAAATCATGAAAATTTGAATTTTGACGCGCTTCTATAAGTGTCTTTGAATCCTTCTAAGATTTTTGGAAAAAACCTATGTTTCTATGTCAGCAATCTGGCCAGCCATTGTCAAAGAAAAGGTCCTTTTCCCTTGACTGGAGCTCAGTTGGTCTGTTCTTGAGAGACTACTATGTCAGTGGCTTTTTCATGTGAAGGACCCCCAAAATTATATTTATTTGGCCACGGACCCCCATTTCAAAATATCTAGTTCCAGGGACCACCCAGAAGCAAAATTTGAGTTACAAATGTTCGCTTTGAAAATACATATATTCAAAGATTTGCACACGTTTTCATGACTTTTTCAAAAATAGCAGATCTACAAGCTCGCAGCGCGGCACTCGGTGCCGCGCTGTGAGCTTGTATATCTGCTATTTTTCAATTGTTAAAGCGGTCAATAATCCTAGGACCTAAATGGGTTAACGGCCCACCATTACCGTCAAACAGCAATATTTTCCCAGAGTATAATTTGTCAGGACTCCTTGTTTCCCTGTTGTCTCATTCTGAAGGGGTTCTGAAGCGGTCACCAGACATTAGGGCTGTCACAATTATTACATAATCGTCTAATCGTGATTATTTGACATTATCGCAATTATTTTGTCATAATCGTCATAATCATGAATGTTGAAAAATGACAGAAATAGTGGAAATAGCAGATCTACAAGCTCACAACTGTAGATCGGCTATTTCCACTATCAATGTTATTTTTGAAGTAGTAAGTTGTCAAATGTGTCAGTAATGTATTTGTATATTTAGGTTATGTGTCATTTCATTTCTTCCATTATGCAACTTCAAAGCCTAAAAGCCAAACAGAAATGTAATTATCAACGACAAAAACACAATTAAATCGTTAATCGCCAATTATTTGAGTGACAATTAATTGTCATGTAAAATGTCATATCGTGACAGCCCTACCAGACATACTTTGCACGTTTGGTTACATTTGGTAATGTGGCCAAGTTATTTGTGTTTTGTTCAAAGCACACACCTGACAAAAGACTATTGATATTAAATATTGATGATGATAGTTAAATAAAATTGTTTAAATGCAATGCTTTGTTATGGTCCGAAACTCAAAAGTAGGCTACATTATGTCAAGAGATGTAGTCGGCCCTTTAATATTTTCTAATGTGACCCCCTTTTAAATAAGTTTGGACACCCCTGTCGCAGACCATTAATCTGGTTCAGAACATCTATACCAGGGGTCTTCAACAGGGGGGTCTGGGACCCATAGGGGGTCCTCAGAGTTTCTACAGGGGGTCCTCCAAATCTTAAACTTTTTTCCACTTGAACCCTAGCATCCATATTCTGAGAACTTTAGCCAGAGATAGCAGATCTACAAGCTCACAACACCTCGCAGCACAAGGTGTTGTGATTTTGTCGATCGGCTATTTTCGGCAAAGAGGTTTGGTGTAGAGGGGAATAAGAGCAGACTAAGTACAGAGTAAAAGGTCAAGTTTATTAAGTATTGACGGTTCAAGTGGTTAAATATCTGAAAACACAAATATACATGAATCCAAAATACGCTGATGATTATGCTGTCAAACAATGAAACAATATGGAATCTATGGAAAGGTTGTGCAGGGGTCCCTGGTTCATCTCTCTCTCAACTAAGTCCTTGGCCTGAAAACGTTGAAGACCCCTGATCTATACCGTTGTCTTGTTGAGTAGTTCAGCACGCACTTTCCTCACATTTAGCTTGCACGGCCCGCTTGACAAGCGCTGCACTTAAATCACTCACTATATAGGACATGGATATTGTGCTGAACTACAACGGGTGGAGCGCCCTTCCTCGGAATCTCCCGATGGTCGTTTGTGGTGAAACTGTATCCCTGTCCAATCCCCCGAACACAACATCACCGTCAACGTCTGGACCAGGGGTGTCACAAGGGGGGGGAGAAAAGTGGGACTGAGTTACTCACTAGGGCCCAAGGTGGTAATTATTTCATACTTTAGCTTTTGAAAAATAGCAGATCTAAGCTCACAGCTCGGCACCGAGTGCTGTGCTGCAAGCTTGAAGATATGTTATTTGTAACTCAGATGGGGGTCCATGGCCAAATACATATAATTTTGGGGGTCCTTCACATGAAAAAGTTTGAGCACCACTGAGATAGAAACATAGTTTTTTTTTCCAAAAACCTCAGAAGGATTTGAAATATTCAAGACTTGCACAAGCTTTCAGGATTTTTCAAAAAATGGCAGATCTACAAGCTCGCAGCGCGGCACCGTGAGCTTGTAAATCTGCTATTTTTCAATAGTTAAAGCACAAAATGTGAGCGAATCCTTGTACCCGGGGCCCAGAATTTGGTGTGACGCCTCTGGTTATAGGACTAATACATGAACTGGCTGCTCGTTTGAACCTAGAGCGAGCCGTTCAAATAGCAACGCGGCTTTCCTTCATCTTGATGTGCATTTCTGACAAAGTGAAAGAAAAGCACGTTTGAGAAATTGCTTCTTCTTTTTTTTCTTTTCTGTTTTTTTTTTTTCTACCGGCCGGACAGTTTTAACAATGGCCCTTTTAAATCTGGTTGATGTAGTCGTAAAAATAGACATCAGAGTCCAGAGTGAAAAAAAGAGAACGTTTCCGTTAAATATCAACTACAGGACAAACATTCCTTCCTTGAAGGCAAATCCATCAAGGCGCTAAATAATAGCAGCCCCCCCCCCCCCTTCCCCCCATAAAGAGAAAGGGCCATGAATGAGTGAAGAAAGAAAGCGAGGGCTTAAAGTAATGTGTAAAAATAAAAGTAATTTTATAAACCTACATGCTCACTGGACTTGCTCCCTTTCTCATATTTTATTTTACTGCTAACTTGACTGGGGAGTGAAGCTCGCAAATGAAAATCTTGCAAAAAAAAAGAAAGATATTGTCGTTGTCGGGTGGAAACCTCGTATCTCCAAGTTTCAAATGTGTACTGTACGTTCTTTCGCAAAGTAAAGCCCTGTCGCACAAAAGTAGTGAGAACAGCAGATCTACAAGCACAGAACACCTCGCGGTGCAAGGCGTTGTGTGCTTGTAGATCGGCTGTTTTCACTAGTTTAAATATTTTCTTAAATAAAAATGTAAAATGAACGGTTTTGGACATACAAGGTTCTCACCCGACAACGACGATATACAGTATAGAAAAAAAGAAGAGAAAATACATACCCCTGCGCCCCCGCCCCCCCCCCCCCCCCCCAACCCCCAAGCTTGTGCAAGTTGCTCTTTCATTGCACCTTGCGAGGTCCACTCCCTTGAGTGTGTGAATGCGTACGTTTCGTTTAATAAAGGCAGTCAAAAAGTCATTCTTCAAAACACACAAGTGGATATTTTGACAGCGGTGAACTCTCTCCCAGAATCCCATCAATCAATGAACATGTTTAGAGAAGTCCTTCTCAGACTTTGTCATGAATCTGGGCCGCAGACCCACATCTGAACAAGATGGGGGTTTGTTAAAATGTTAAAATGTTTCAAAAATATTCGAAATGTAAAACAAAAACACCAGTTTGGTAAACATAAAATCCAGAGTGCAGCCTATCAGAGTGTTGTGGAGCTGTTCTGGGCTTCACCATGGCTAATTTGCATTGACATTGATCTTATCCTTTCAACAATGAGCGTGCACCTGAAGTTTTCGGTGGGTTAAAACGGGTCTGCGCGGCGGCAGAAATAGCCTTGATATAGACCAGTGGTTCTCAACCAATAATTGGATGACCGGATCATCAGCCAGGCTTATATTATACGTCTGTGAACTTCCCATGCAAAATAGCTGCACAACTGATATTTCCAATTAATTAATCCATTCTCAAATCTTCTATTACCATCTGCTGCCTGTCATGCTCATTTCAGCACGGCTGGCGAGCCTATTTCAACCAATTGCTGGGTCAGAACGACCTGTAATATAATATCAACATTTCCTAGAGACATTTCACACGGTTAATGCACGGCGGCATAACATAACCGTTTTAGGCTTAATAGTTTAATATAGGCATGATGTCTTACCTAACACAGCCACCAGCCCACCAGTAAGACATATTATGTTTACTCACGGTTAGTCGGCTGATGAGAATGCACCGTGTCGCCGTTGTACAGACAGTGCTGGTGGTGTCCGCATGTTTGACCGGAGTTATACACGGGTAGATAATCCAAGGTAACAAAACTTCACAGCAAACAAACTGCTGTGTAGGCTACTAACCACTTCAAGTTTGAAGAGGTAAACACTAAACAGAATGTGTTGTTGGTTGGTCAGTCTTACATTATCCCATAGCCCGAAGGGGCAGTCAGCCTGTTGGTTGGTTGTTGGTTGTCATGGCGATATTACAACCAATTGGTGGACGGTCTGCTCTGTACTTGCTGCCTTGTCCGCACTTTGTGTGCGGTACAGTAGGCTACTTTATGACGGCGGCCCTGAGCATTTTTACTCTCAAAATTGTTTTGGGCGGGTGAGAGAAGTGTGGGAACGTTGTACACGAGCGTCCCCCCCCCCCCCCCCCCCCGCCCACTACATCCCTGAATAAATCCGGACATAGTGTGAATACTTCCAATGCCTTACACTAAAGGGCAACCTCTCTGTCTTCCCTCTGCCATGTCGCACACACGTGCGACAAATCAATGTCAACAAGACCAGTAATACGGTAACCCGTTGTCACACCAAAAGTGGTGAGCTAGAATGATTACGCAATCACCACAGACTGCAAGGCATCTTTGATCGGTCACCAATTTTCATGTAAGACCCTGGATTGGGACCGTGTGCATGCCTGTCTCTGTTGACAGACACGAGCTCATGCATTCAGGAAACAGCGCAAATGCATCACATGGATTGTTTTTCCTTCTTGGCAACAGAAAGAACAAGGAAATATACAGTAGGTCTTATATGTAAGTAACGCCATTATTTTAATGGAAAAAGGCAACTAAGTAATTAACTACTAAATTGCAAAACTATTAACTAATCCATTACGGTAACGTCGTTAATTTTAAAGCAGTTACACCCAAAACTGAACGTTGCAGGTCGCTATCTCAGTTAGAGGTAGGATCTCTCTGCAGACGTACAGACGTACCATAAGCCAGTGGATACAGGGATGTGCATAGAATGTTAGAGAGGCAGGGGCTGAAATTTCTAAAAGGGCCTTTTAGTGGAAATATCAAAAATAGCAGACCTCCAAGCTCACAACGCGTCACAGTGCGACGCGTTGTGAGCTTGGAGGTCGGCTATTTTCACTGCTTGATACCACACTGAACTAAGCATAATCAAGTGAATTCTGGAGATGTGGCGTAATGACATAGGTTTCTACACAGAGAGGGCAATTCTTTCAACATAAGCTGCTGTATTCAAGTTCAGTTTGGACAAGGCAATTCTCTTGAATGCTGCCTTCAGGTATGGCATGGAAAGAGGGGCATTTGCATTTCTTTCACCATAGTAAAAACTGCATTTATGATCTGGAGAGAGGGCACTTTTTACAGACGGATAAATGGGCAGGGGCTCAAGCCCCCTTTGTGTGCACTATGTGTGCACGTGTCTGAGTCCATAGACAGAGCCCTATAGCTGCCAAAGCTGTGGACTTGCCTCTTAAGCAGCCATGGAGTTGATACCATGTGGATAAGGCTATGGAAACGATGCGTTGCATTGTGCGCTACGGTGGAACGGCATCGGATAAAAGGCCCTCGTCTTTTCTTCTTTTTTTTTTGAGACATCATCATGTGGGTAGCAGACCTCCTAATCCTCTGCTCTCCTCCCTGTCAGTCCAGAGACAACACACACACACACACACACACACACACACACACACACACACACACACACACACACACACACACACACACACACACACACACACACACACACACACATGGTTCATGCAGGGGCGTCACAAGGGGGGGAAAAGTGGGACTGAGTTACTAGGGCCCAAGGTGGAGGGGCCTTCATTATTTTATACTGTGATTTTTTGAAAAGTCGTGAAAATGCGTGCAAATATTTGAATACAGTGTACTTTATAAGCGATCATTTGTAACTAAAATGTTGCTTCTGGGCGGTCCTTGGAACGAAATATTTTGAGATGGGGGTCTGTGGCCAAATACATATCATTTTGGGGGTCCTTCACATGAAAAGGTTTGAGTACCACTGACATAGATTCTTCAAAAAACCTTAGAAGGATTTGAAATATTCAGACTCCGCACAAGTTTTCACGATTTAAAAAGAAATTGCAGATCTACAAGCTTGCCGCGCTGTGAGCTTGTATATCTGCTATTTTTCAATAGTTAAAGCACACAATATGAGTGAATCCTTGTACCCAGGGCCCAGAATTTGGTGTGACACCCCTGGGTCCATGTTTGGGTAGCGGGCACGCACGTACGTAATGTGTGCGTGACCCAAATGGAAAACGTGTGGGCTCTTTTCCCTAACTTTATCAGATAGGGGTCGTCTGGCAGAGCTCTGCAGTGTGTGTGTGTGGGTCGTGGTCCCCATGGCTTAGTAAAGGTCACACACACACACACACACACACACACACACACACACACACACACACACACACACACACACACACACACACACACACACACACACACACACACACACACACACACACACACACACACACACAGCCCACGCTATGTATCTGCTGTATCTGGGGTGGGGTGGGGTGACCAAACAGTCCTATCTGTGCACCCCCCCCCCCCCCCACTATGGCCCCCCTAATGTGCTTGAGTCACTCAGCAGCCCCTCTATGACACCCAGTCAGCATGGTATAGTGTGTGTGTGTGTGTGTGTGTGTGTGTGTGTGTGTGTGTGTGTGTGTGTGTGTGTGTGTGTGTGTGTGTGTGTGTGTGTGTGTGTGTGTGTGTGTGTGTGTGTGTGTGTTACATGGCCAAAGCAGAAGTGCACTCAGTAGTACAATACAATCCATCAATATAACACAATCAAAATAAAATATGTACAATTGAAAGGGGTGGAACAGTTTTCAAGTATCGAGATAATTCGATGCAGACAGCGTGAATTAACTCAGAAAGTTAACCTACAATTTGGAATCTTGCAGCCCCCCATGTGCTTCTCTTCTCTTCTCTTCTCTTCTCTTCTCTTCTCTTCTCTTCTCTTCTTTTCTCTTCTCTTCTCTTCTCCTCTCCTCTCTCTCCTGGGGTTGTGGGGTGTGTGTGTGTGGAGGTGTGTTGTTATCAGTGGGATCGGGTGGTGGGTGGTGTTGGGGTGGGGGTGTTCTGTGTCCGCCCGTGGCCCTAGACGCCAGGGGGAAACAGGATGCGAGAGGATCAACTGTAATCTCACAGAGCGCTTTGTTCCGCTCAATCCCAGGGCCAGTCACTGTATTCTCTACACGCAGAGGGCAGACCACACTGGACATGTACATGTGCCAACAATCACACTACCGCTACTACTGGCCACACTGAGGGGGAGGGGGAGGGGGGGCTGCTGCACACAGAAAAATAAAAGGTGGCGACTGGAACCCCAAACTGGTTCTTTTTCAGAGTGATGCCATGCATATAGAACAAGGGTCTTCAGCAGGGGGTCCGAGGAGTCCTCAGAGTCACTACAGGGGGTCCTCCAAATCTTTGTGTGATAGAAACCTTTTTTTCTCCTTTTTTATATTAACCACTTGGAACTTTAGCCAAAAATAGCCAATCTACAGAGCTTGTAGACCTGCTATTTTTGGCAGACCAAGAACAGAGTGAGTATTGACGGTTCAAGTGGTTAAATGTCTGAACCGGGTCGGTGACCTATTTGTGGGTCACGGACAGATTTTTATGGGTCCCTTTATTTTTTTGTTTCCTACGTTTTGTTTTTAATTATTATTATTTCAAAACATTTTCAATAGACATTCCCAAAAAAACTAAATTCTATGACTATGAAATCAAAGAAAAATCAAAGAAATTCCATAAATTAGAACACAAATGTTTAAGGAGTAGCTGATCTACAACGCGCTCTACAACATGTTGCACCGCGTTGCGAGCTTGTAGATCTGCTGTTTTCACTAGTTTTGGGTCCCGGGCAAGCGTCTAATTTCTCTTTTGGTTTGGTTTGGGAACCACTGATACGAAATGAAATGCGATATGAAATGTGAGCTTACCATAATCATCACAGTAATCTTAATCATATTCCATCATATTCAAGGGCTTTTGGAGAGAAATGAGACTCCAGTCCAGTTAGAGCACTGCAGATTGGAGGTCTGTGGTTCTTTAATAAAGACATTGGTTTAAGAAAGCAGCTGTCTGAATCTGTAGTATGACTTTCACTGTACCTTTTCATAATCATATTGGTGCAAAATCTTTACACACATATTAAGAGTAAAAGGCCTGTTTTTTATATATAGATAGATAGATAGATAGATAGATAGATAGATAGATAGGTATCGTATCGGTGATGGCCCCCCTCTCTAGAATCGGTATCGTATTGGATCACAAAAAGGTATATCGGTCGGTCACTACAAAGAACACCAAGAACCGTTCACAAAATAGAATGGATCTTTAGTAGGTTGTCTGTTCTTCTCTGAACCACCGTAGCCTTTTTAAAGGACCATCTAAGGACCATTATTCTTCTGTGTGTGCGTGCGTGCGTGCGTGCGTGCGTGCGTGGAGGCGTGTGTGTGTGTGTGTGTGTAGAGACTTTAGGAGGGGAAAGGGGGGAAGTTGTTGAGAGGGTTTAAGTGTTATTGTAGGTTTGATGAATATCAATGAATATGGAAATGCTAGGTTTCTGGATGTTTTCCTTTGTTTCGGGAATGGAAACATGTCATCTGTGGCTTTATTGGACTCCCTGATTATAGTCATGATGATGATGATGATGGCGATGAGATCTGTGCGATGTGATATATATCGCTGCTGTGCTGCGTGCAGCGGGCTTCCCGTCCGCCATGAAAACCAATTGCGACCGAGGGAAATCCTTAAAAGTGCACTGCAGAACTTATTTGAACTTTGTGATGCTTTTGACACACACAGGTCCTTGTTACTATACTTTGGAGGACAACGTTTTTTGGGACGCCGTTTTTAACACTTACCAGCTCAGTGGACTTGTGGTTAGAGTGTCCGCCCTGAGACTGGGAGGTCGGGGGTTCGATTCCTTGGCCGGGTCATACCAAAGACTGTAAAAATGGGACCCAATGCCTCCCTGCTTGGCACTCAGCATCAAGGGTTGGATTGGGGGGCTGATCACCATTACTGATTCCCGAGCGCGGCACGGCTGCAGCTCACCGCTCCAAGAGATGGGTCAAAGGCGGAGAACAAATTTCAAATCACAGCAATGTGTCTGACTAATAAATAAATCATTATCATTACTTATTTTAATTTTAACCAAAAGCTGCAAAATAGCAGATCTACAGTAAAGTGACAATTTAAAGGTAGGTTAAGTGATTTCATTTAAGTTTCAGTTTCAGTTTTCATGTAGGTGACAGGCAGGGCCTTCCTCCAATCATGATCAAGTGGAGGCGGGCCTTGGTGCGCATAAGGCCCGCCCCGACGCGACCATTATTGGAGGAAGGCCCAACTCTATCCTGATTGGAGGAAAACCTGTCTCCACCAAAACTGAAACTGCTTTTTTCTTCTCACTGAAGTCTGAAGGGAGATAAGGCTGAAGTCCAGATATGGACCAAACACTATAGTTGCGACCGTAGGTCGCAGTTAACTATGGAAACCGGCACATCTTGTCTGTGTATATCTGTCTGTAGGTCACGCCTGACACTGTGGTTCCCCTGACACATCACTGTGACATCACAGGTCTATGGGTTTGCCGCTCTGACATCACGCTCTGGCATCACTGTGATGGCACACTAACAGTAGCCTGATTTCAGACTCTGCGCTGAGCTTGAGTCTGACATTGTCCCATTGACAAGAAATTTCAAAGGGGAGGGGATTTTAAATTTTAAATTCCCAATCACAAGAGATCTGGTGGGAGGGGTTGTGTTTGACTTGTGTGTACACAAAAACATTCTCCCCTCCCCCTCCCCTCTATGACAGGCATCAACCAGGTCGTTGTCTTTGATGCTAACGAGGTGTGCACAACCCCCCTTTGAAGTTCAAAGGGAGCAATTAAGAGCTTTGGCTGAGCTCCCCCCCTCCACTGTTTGTTGATTTTCAAAAGTTAGACCCACCCCCTCCTCCGTCTTGCATTGATTTCATTGGCTGGTATGCCAAGATACCATATCAAGTTAAGCGTCAACTGACATCACCAGTCCAAGAGAACCAGTCTGCTCAGAGAGTGGGCGGGTCTATGGCCTACATCTTGGTACAAACAACTCAAAGTTTGTTGTCTGGTCAAAAACTGTTAAAAAAACAATGTTTGTTTAATACGCCAGGGTCCCATTGACAAAGCTTTGCAGGACACGCTGTGATTGGCTAGTGGGATACTTGATGAAATTAAAGGGGAAAACCACCCATTTTCAATATTGAACTATGTCATTAACAGTTTTACTGCCAGATTTATTATTTATTTATTGGGGCTGGTGCCAGCAAAAAGCAGCTTACCTTTGCAATGTTATAGAAAAAGATCTATTGATTATTTCCAAACGATTTTTTTTATTGGACCTATACTTTAGCCAAGCTGGCGGCAGAGGGCAGCCTTATGCAAATAATGAATGTGAAATGGCCCTCCCCTCTTCCTGTCGTTCAGAGCATAGAAATACATAATCTAGATCAGGTCCACAGAGAACAGCCAGGAAGTGAATTGGAAATCATTGATGTTTACGTGTGGTGGAGATTTGAAAGCAGCATTACGGGAGATGTTTTTTACTGTACACACCTGCGCAACCCCTCATCAGCTTACAGTCATCAGACAAGGTAAAAGAACGGCCGTTCGCTTTGGCAACTCGCCGCCGTAAGAATTGGGACGAGCGTTAACGTTCGAAGCGGTAAACGAGTTAATATATCTTAGAGGAGTTGTGTAGAAAATATATTAATGACATAGTTCAATATTGAAAATGGGTGGTCTTCCTCTTTAACTCATAAATAGCACCGCTCACTTCACACTAGGTGTGATTTTCTTTCTTCTTGTGAAGACCAGGAAAATGTTTCCTCAACAATATACTTGCGGGGACATTTGGTCCTTACAAGCATAGTAATACGCACACACACTTTCTCACACACACACACACACACACACACACACACACACACACACACACACACACACACACACACACACACACACACACACACACACACACACACACACACACACACACACACACACACACACACACACACACGTCATGCACACAAACAGACATACCCTAAAATGTTTGCTAGCTACTGTAGGCTGCGGTCGGAGCAGGTGAGGTCCTGCTCTGGTATCAGTATTATTATTAGGATAAGGTGGGTGTGGGTTGGAAGTATTCTCTGCTTGTTTTAGCAAGCCTTCCGCTGCTCGTTAAAAAAAAACACTTCATCATCTTCTTTCTGGTACCCCGGGGAGATCAGTCAAGAAAATACGATGCCTCTTTAGGTGTGTGTGTGTGTGTGTGTGCATGCGTGTGCATGCGTGTGTGCGTGTGTGTGTGCCATGCCTTGCAGGCAGCTTAGTGCATGGGCTTCTCAGTGTTTCTTAATGCCACCGACGGTCTTAAATACCCCCATAATTGTTTTTAGCTTTACCGCTCCAAGCCCTCCTTATTATCGGAATCAAGCTCAGGAACTTACGGTGCCACGGCTCTGCCAAAGCGTGTCAACAACTCCCCCCTGTGTGTCTGTCTATATATCTCGTTGTTGTAGGGCAGAAACCTCTTATCTCCATATTTTAACTTGTGTTTTTGTAAACTAAGTATGGTTGCTGTGATGCGAGTCACACTTGCAGATGAATTCCGTCTTACCATTTTGAATTTTCACCATTCAAGTCAGTTCATATTTGTCTCTGTCCTTGTCCCTTTTATGCCCATGAGATCCCTGATGTCATCAATATTAAGCCCATATCTTGGAATGCCCATATGTGGACATACCGTGTCAGTCTCGTGTGGTCTATGACGTCAGACGAGACATCTATGATGTCATTGTCAGTCATCTCCATATTTGGGAAAAGTAAAAGTTTGCAAAATAACTTGGTTGATCTGGGAAGATGGAAAGATGCAAGGAATAAAGTCGGACAAGTAATATATAGTGTGGTTGCCCTGTGAGGGCAACCACACTAATCAACGCCCTAACTTAAAGGCCTGTCCATACCGTCTCCGACCACCAAACTTTTAGTCTGGGAGGTTCAACTTTCTGACGCGCAGCTTTTCGAACTCTAATGCAGGTAATGCTTTTCAGAAGATGCAAGTGACGTCATTTTGTAGTTGAACCGGACCTTTCCGACGAAAAGTTCGGTGGTCGGAGACAGTCTGGACAGGCCTTTAAGTTAAGGCATAAGAAAAATAGAGCCCGCAATATCAAACCAATGTAAAGTATAGTCAAGGGTAAGAGCTTTGACTAAATAATAACTGCATTGGATCCATGCATGGGAACACAGGTTAAAGGTTATTTTTTCCCCCTGAAGAGTAGAGCTTTTTTTGTGGACATGGTTTCCATACAGCGACAGTGAAACGGATAGAGCAGCTTTACAGCGTCTAGCCGCCACAGCACAGCGATAGAGAAGATCAGTGGTTCTCAACCTTTTCAGGCTGTGACCCCTCAAAATAATCATGTCTGAACTGGGGACCCTCCACCTTGACAAGCACTTAGAACTGTAGGGGGCAGCCATCATAGACGTGGAAAAAAGATATGGACAAAACTACATCCATATACTCTACAGACAGTAAATGAAGCCTATTTAGCAAGCATGCCGCCATCTTTCTACATCCTGTCCTGAAAATGGAAATGGTACCAGGAGTCTATTGGTTGGGACAGAGCGGGTGGTGGTTCAATACATGCTATTGGTTGGGAGCTTGTCAATCAATCAATCAAGCTAGCCACACCCTCCTTTTATCATCAATTTATAAAATACATGTGACCATAATTTAACAAAACGCATATCGTAGTGATTGAATGAAGACTTTAAACTAGTGACTGGAAGCATAAAAGTGTAAATTTCTGCAAAAACCCATTCACTTGAATAGAGCATAATCCTTTTTGGTACCAACAGGTGGGAAAACAGCTAAAATAGAGGCCATTCATGAACTTTCTCTTGAAGTCTCTTCCTATATCGCCTCAACTTGCAAGCTGGATACTATATGCCCTTGGCGGCCATAGCTGAGTGGTTGTGAGCCCGACTGGGGAGTCAGAGCCCCTGGTTGTCCCAGGTACGATTCCAATGTGTCGATGAGTGTCCCTGAGCAAGACTCTTAACCCCTAATTGCTCCCAGGGCGCTGCACAATGGCTGCTCACTGCTCCTAGTTGTTATAGAATGGGTAAATACAGAGGACACATTTCACATGTGTATATATATATATACATACATACATACAATGTAAAAAAACCGGAGGAAAGGAGTGAGGACTAATGTTAATTGTGAAATATATATAAATATTGTGAAAATAGCAGATCAACAAGCTCTGCTATTTTCTCAGTGTTTGCCTCTTTCTTGTAATATTTGACAATTTGGCGGATGTTTGACCAGTTTTTATAGTATAGTTTGTTGATTACTTTGGATGCAATAATGGTCTTTTTTTAAGGTAATACAAAGGTCTCAAAGACACTTAAACTGTCACTTCGCTGTCATCTGGGGACCCCCGCCCCCCCACCCCCCAAATAAATAATATGCGGGGATCCCCCCGGGGGTCCCGGCCCACAAGTTGAGCACCACTGGAGCAGAGAGTATGTACAGTTACAGCGCACATGCACAGAGCCCTAGTTCTGGTAAAACAATATTATTTTATTGTACAGGGACACGGCCGCGCTAATTCCTCTAGCTTGCAAACCTCACGGACCACAACTTTGTCTATAATTTGCTGGGAGCATATGTTCATAGCAACGGTACATAAAGCGGAACGGAAAACAGTAGTGGAGCTGCATTAGTTCAGTTCAGCGATTGGTATACAAAGCTAGGGGCTTTCCTTCTGCCGTCTGCCCCCCCCCCCCCTAACATGGGGCCCTGTTACCATGGTTTCAGCGCCAGTAATGCAAGCACCGCTTAGGGTTCAACTATACAGTATCCACAACTTTCCAACGTCCCATCGTGCATTGTGCAGAAAGTGTGCGGCAGCTTCCGACGCCGCAGCCAAGTGTGATCGCAGCCAACGGTTGCATCTGCGACGCGACGTGAGCTTGTATGTCTGCTGTTAACCGGAAGTTAACCGCAGATAATGCTACAGTAAATTCTCCCGGAAACAGGTGGATATACTATATACATACACACTGTATATATCATCACTTTTGATTTGATATGCATATAGTTTTTTGTATATGAATGGCCTACTTGATCACACTGCTACGCTGCGCAAAGTGACACGTTTCAAGCTTGTAGATCTGCTACTTTTTTGATGCTTTTGAATTTGAATCCTGAAAAGTAAAGGTTTTGGAACATACTGTATGACCTTTCCATGAGACAGAGACTATGTATTTATATTTAACTGCACACTCTATATCTCTCTATATACTTTTTTTTTTACATACCGTAACTCATGTTTGCAGATATAATATCATGTGTTGATGGTTGTATCATCACACATGATATTACATCTACCTTCATGGTATTATATAAATTAAACTCTGTAACATATCTCTTAGCAAAATGCAAGGAATCAATTTCCGATGAAGCCGGTCTATTTGACACATGGCCCAAGTGTGTGCCACCAAAACTGTGGGAGGAGTCGCGCGGCAAAATAAAGTTTATCTAGAAAGGGAAAGATGGATGGATGGAACAAAGTCGGACAAGTACTATAGTGGGGTTTTCCTGCAGGGGCAACCACATGCAATGCAATGATTACAAACTAACTGCAATGCTAGGCCAGTCATAATAGCGATACAACACATTGATTGATTGATTGATTGATTGACATAGAAGGAAGCATGAGGTCAGTCTGTTGCTCTCCCCAGGTTGGCAGAGGGAACGTAGCGCCCAGGATTACATTAGACAATTGACACCGAATTTTGACATGCTTTGACAAATTTGTGCATGGTCACCTGTACCTGTTTAAACTCCAAAAATGCTCTCATTGTAATCACTGGGAGGCATGCAGTACTAATACTTCACTAATGCTTCATTATTCTGAATCTACGCAACAGTCAACAGACAGCTGACCGCAGTGAAAATACGAATTCGAATAACGAAAATTTATTAGCGGTTAATTAGCAGTTGCAGGTGTAAAGATTATAAAGATTCTGCAACTTCATGGCATATTTACTGCAAAAAAATACAAGTCTTCTACAAACAACCTGTCAGAGATTAGTATTGAGGGTCCAACTTTCTCCTCCCGTGCTCTGGAACACGATCCTGCGGTAGCACTGTTGACTGTTCAGCCCCCGCTCATACACTGTGTGTGTGTGTGTGTGTGTGTGTGTGTGTGTGTGTGTGTGTGTGGTGACAGAAAATAGCCGAGCAACGTGTCAGACACAACGCGATGTGAGCCTGTAAATCGTCTAATTTCTATGTGCGCGGCCCCTGTACGACGAAGTAAACATTCACTACTACGCAATCAATCTGTGATATGGTCCCTCCCCGTTTTTAGACTGTTTGTAGAAAAAACACGTGACCTACTGTATTCTGGGGCGTGACATCACAGCTTTAATTCCTTACCCTCAGGTTATATACATAGACAAGCTAATAATAATAGTATGGGCATGGCGTGAACGGAATAATGGAATTATCACAAGTGTTTTTCAACATGGAGTCTATAGGGACCCTCGGGCGTAATTGAGGGGATTCCACATGGACCCTGAGCGAGAGAACAAATAGAAGCAGTTCCATTCGCACACTCTCAGAGTTATGGTGGGAGAAAAAAACTAAATCAGTTTGAGAAGCACTGACTGAACTACACATATAACGACATTGTGCGACGGCCTTTTATGGTGAAGCAGGGCTTTGCTTTGCGAAAAAATTTACAAATTTGAAACTTGGAGATACGAGGTTTCTGCCCGACAGTGACGATAACCACAGGGATTAAAACAAAATCAAAATGTCATGACTGAAACCTGTTGTTCGGCCAAGTCCTATTGTTTGACAAATTGTGTTAAACAGCATGAAAGAAGCCTAGACCTAAACTAGAGCTGCTCTATAATCAACAATTAGCGCAATATGTAAAACCGATGTTTTGGTAACCAACAAGTGATGACATTTTGATTTAGTTTTAGTCATAGTCTTTTGAATACATTTTCATTTTGTTTTCATTTAGGCACATATTTTAGTCATCCAAAATGTTTAAGTGTTAGTTTTAGTCGACTAAATATAAGATTTTAGTTGACTAAATCGACAGTTAATTTAGTGGACTACATAAGATTTTAGTTGACTAAATCGACAGTTAATTTAATGGACTACAATGTATCTTAGCAGGCCGCGATGGCGTCGCAATGTCTGATTTGTACTGCATGCCAAAAATAGCAGATCTACAAGCTAGCAGACGCGTTGTGAGCTTGTAGATCTGCTATTTCAGGGATATGACACCTGCGTGCAACCAAGAATAAAACGACTTGTCTTCTCTCCTCCACTAGTCCCTCTATAGTCTTTAGTCTAGTTTTTATTTGTTGACAAAATTGACAATATATTTAGTCATAGTTTTAGTTATTATAGCTTAGCTTCTATTTAGTTTTTATTTCGTTTGTCAGTGAAAAATTGTAGTCGACAAACATTTCTCCTCATAGCTTTAGTTGACAAAATCAACACTGCAGCCAACCAGTTGGACAGCTTTTACCTTTGCTTTTATCAAATATCAGAGATCAATTATAGGGGTTTGACTTCAAAACACTCTTTAATCTTAAACAAGAAGAGACCAACGGTCACACTCAGGATGGCAAGAGTGAGTTAGTTTCTCTCATTTCTCCACGTCTTTACATGAAAGGACAAGCGTTTCAGCTATCCAGCCATCGTCAGGGAAGAGAGTGTTTAATCCACAATGACCGCAATACTAACCACAAAACTGTAGAGACAGCTTGTCACCAGCAGGTGACACTTTTCCCTTTGTTCTCTCTGTGAGGATGCTTTTATTTGTCACTGGCATCATGGCTCTGTGATCAACCGAGGGACAAAACTCTTAACGTGACATTGTATTAGACAGATGTAACTGTCTTGGTCTAAAGTGTTATTATTATAGTGTAGATTGGGGTCCCAGACATGGTCTGTGGACAAATGCAGGGTTTCCCACCCTATAGGGTCCAGGGGTGCCTCAAGATACTTTAATATTATTCATCAATATGCTTAGTAAAACAGACCTGATTTACACTGTACTTGACAAGTTATTTTTCCATCTACGGCTAACTCTCTTCACCAAAAATAGCCAATCTACAAGCATGTAGATCGGCTATTTTTGGTGAACCTTCCCCCCTGAATAGGGATGCTGGGGTTCAAGTGGTTAAACGTCAAGTATGAAGTTATTTTCAGTCAGTTCAGATAGAAACGGATATTTAGTGACATAGCCTACTCTACTGTATCTCAGGTGGAGAGATAAGCATAATTACGTCACGTAATAGGTAGTTTCTCAAAATTAACAGTGTAATTCAGGGGTGCCGTGGATGAAAAAGTTATTTACAGAGGTGCCCTGAGTCAAAAAGTTTGAAAACCCCTGGACTAATGTATATCAGACTGGGGCAATGAAAAAGATTGATAAACACTGTACTGTAAAGCCCGTATCAGAGTCGGGTCCGCGGTGTAGTGCCGTGTAGTCTTTTTGAGCGTTAACGTTGTAGTTTTATGACTCAAAAAGACTACACGGCACTACACCGCGGTGGATAGCCCCGACTCTGATACGGGCTTAATGCGCTGTGGCACCTCTGGGAGGTAACCGGAACACTCGCCCCCCAGCGGTTCTTGTGCTCTTGTATTCGTTTTAATGAGGTTATGGTTATTGAATAAGTCTAGTATTAGGCATAGTTTTACTAAGGTTGTGTTTAGGTATAGTTGTATTGCGGTTAAAGGGAGACTAGGTAACTTTAAGCCTATTTTTTTATATATAAAATGTTTTAGCAGTCATTTCCCTTTATCAGCCACTATATTGTTGTGCTGGGGTGTTTCCTTGCAGAAAGACACATCCCTCTGGCTGTATTTTGGTTCTGTTCCACTGTTTATGTTGACATTCATCCCTTGGAGGGATGTTTTTGTCAGGGGGAGCTGGGGTTGTGCACTGAGGTAATTGATTGGGCCATAAAAGTGTCAAGTGCTCATTGGTGATCTCTCTTATCAATGAAAGCATCAAAGACAACTAACTACTGTACCTGTTTGATGCCTGGCATAGAGGGGAGGGGGAATATGTTTGTATACACATAAACTTGCCTAGTTCCCCTTTAAGTTTAGGAATAAGGTTAGGTTTAGTTTAAGCATAGTTTTACTGAGGTTACATTTAGGAATAAGGTTAGGTTTGGGCATAGTTTTACTTGGTTGTGTTTAGGACCCGGGGTGAGCGTGTTTTGAGGCGACCGTTCTTGTATTCATCTGGGAGTGAATGTATGAAGATAATCATGGTGTGCGCGCGTGCGTGCGTGCGTGCGTGCGTGCGTGTGTGATTTACACTAAATCCCCAGTGATTTATTGTACCATGTTGAGTAGAGTTCTATACAATGAGAATGAGTTGATCTGGTGTTTGCCATGCACTGTATGTTTTCATCACAGGAACAGTCCCAGTGGGCAGCAGTACACCAGGTTTATGTGCAAGTGTATCAGTATCTGCAATACGTGTATCCTCACCTGTACCTGTTTAAACTCCAAAAATGCTCTCATTGTAATCACTTGGGAGGCATGCAGTATTACTACTTGTAATAAGTACGCCTTGCCGAGCCAGGAGCCTTTATCTCCTGATTCTGTAGCCTGAGGCAGCTTGATGTACAAGTACTGTACAACCCCTGGACATGACGCTGGTATGTCACAGGGACCAGCTCAGTGGCCTTGTGGTTAGAGTGTCCGTCCTGAGACTGGGAGGTCGGGGTTCGAACCCTGGTCGGGTCATACCAAAGAACTTGGGGAAAATGGGCCTCAGTGCCTCCCTGCTTGGTACTCAGCATCGAGGGTTGGATCGGGGGTAAGTCCCTACGACATACTACTTGTAAGCGAATGTTTTAAATATAGCACTGGTCTTGTTAAGCTTGGCCTGCCTGTTTACTTCAATTCATCAAATATTGGAATATTGGATCAAGAATGTGGCAAAAACAAAACAATCTCCATGAATTCAAGGGTTCATGGGGTGAACAATAACATTTGAGATAACATTTGAGAATGTAAATGTATGAATGAGGAAGGCATTGGAGCAAACACGGACAGTTTTTAATTACAGGGTGCAGGCAAATATCTTGACAACGTTTCGATGTCAGTCGATCTTCATCAGGTCATGATGACCTGACGAGGCTTCATTAACGGTCTCTCAGTTCGCTCAAGTGCCTTCCCTGTTCATCCTGAGATGCAAGCGGCCCATGCATGCAGCCTGAACTTGGCCGGAGGCGCGGTGGAACCCCTTTGTTACTTAAGAGTAAATGTACTTATAGTTTATACTCTCCTCCACCGCTGCATGCGGCAGCAGTGGCCTGTCGGTGGTGAAGGCCTGTGAGGACACGGAGAGAGCCTGCCGAGGTCAGAGCCAGTGTTGCTACCACAGCTGGTCTCCACCGCGCTCTCTCTTTCTCTCTCTCTCTCTCTCTCTCTCTCTCTCTCTCTCTCTCTCTCTGTGTACACCCAGCGCGAGCACAGCACTGCCTGTACTCTCTCAGGTTGTAAATCTCCGCGCGTTGCTTCGTCATGTTGACGTTCGTTTTAGTGGCACGACATCCGCCTTCATCCGGCTCTAAAACACAGATCGAGTGGCCCTGGGGACACCGCAAATGTTTCCTCGCGCGTTCCTGCGTTCGGCCCAAAGGCTTTGCACGAAAACACGCGAAGGCCATCGCTTAAGCGAGACAGAGAGAGAGAGAGAGAGAGAGAGAGAGAGAGAGAGAGAGAGAGAGAGAGAGAGAGAGAGAGAGAGTGAGAGAGAGAGAGGGAGCCGGCCGGCCCGGCCCGGCTGGCCAAAGTGACACGGTCCAGTCGACGTTGACATCTTGCACATCGCTGGTTCCCAAACGTTGGGTCCAAATATTATGGACCCTTTACTGGTTCTGTAACTCTGAGGATTGTACGGTTTGAACTTCAAAAGGTCTCTGCTTGTATCTTACTTACACCTTGGAGGGACCTCAGGCCTCCTAATAGGCGTGTTTAGGTTTCGTCCGGTTTGCCTCTGGCTCGTGCTAATTTAAGACACCTTCCATGACGGGAGCCGAGGGGGCTTCTTTCCCCCTCCATCTTGGACAGTGTCGCAGACACTTGCCACTAAAACTCCATTAGACATCTGGTTTAATCCCCCCCTCCCCTCCACCCTCCCCTCCTCCACCCTCCCCCAACCACCCTATTCTTCTCCGTCCGGACCTCTCCAAGTTCATTGAGGTTTTTCTGGTCACTCCAGTTTTCCACTGGCAGCACAGCGAGGCTATCCCAGGGTGGTTACAGGGGCCTGGAGGCCTGTCAGGGCTCTGGGGCCTACAGACATGCACACAGCCTCTCTTCAGGGGTTTTAAGCTGCTCTGGTGTGTATGGGTGCTTAGTTTGCATGCGCTCACAGCCTTGATTTTCGTCAGCTTTGTCACGAGTGGACAATAATTATTACCAGTGAACACATAAAGATCGAGCCTAAATTACCATAACATGTTTCTTGTACACTCTCAGAGTTATGGCGATCCTCGCAAATAAAAACGTTTGCAAAACACTATTGAACTCCTAACTTGTCATAGTGTCGTAGTAACTCAGTGTCATACATATTCTGAAGAAAATCTGGAGACTTGACATTCAGTAATAGGATCTTCAAAATAGGTGTTAAAAATACATTTGAAATTTTTCCTCGGACAAGACCAAGTCTTTTTTTGTCAGTGACATTTGTCCGTGTACCGACATATTGATGACCCCTGTTCACACTTGATTGTATTACCTTAGTATGTCTATTGTAGATCTGCAATGTTTTAATTAGTTTTACATTAAAAGTTGTTAAGTCTTAAGGTTTTTAGAGATAGTGAAGTGCTTGTAACTGAATAAACTAAAAATAACTGGATCCACTTTTTGAACATCCACCGGACAGTGGCGATATTATGGAAGTGGGCTTTCCCTCGCTTTAGTGCAATAGTAAGTAAAAGAGTTCAGCGAAACGACGTGTCGACACCAACTTCTTGTCACGGAAGCTTGATGGCTTCAGTGACATTCAGTGACATTCAATGACATTCAGGGGAATTGTTTGATGTGACATGAAAGGGGGAGGGAGAAGAAAAACTGAAGAAAAAGAAAACGGGGGGCTTGCTGCCCAGAGTTCCATGGCTGGCTGGATGGTGTAATTGTCTCTCATTATGATGATGCCCAGGCCATGGGCAGTGCCAGGCGGAGCTATAGCCCTGGCACTGCCAAGAAGACCCACCGGGGGGTGACAACCAATACAAGCCTCATCATCATCATCATCATCATCATGATTTTCCCCATGAACAGTGCAGGCTCATTGGTCTCCAGTAACAGGCATGAATCTATGGCACACTGGGAAACACCCTTTCTCTGGAAACTGCCTTGTTCCTGTTTTTACCATTACACTGTGTGTATGTGCAGGCGCGCGCACATGTGTGTGTGTGTGTGTGTGTGTGTGTGTGTGTGTGTGTGTGTGTGTGTGTGTGTGTGTGTACTTGCAGTACTATGCTTGTGAGGGCCAAGATGTCCCTATACAAGTACAGTAAAATTGTGGAAAATGGACATTGTGAGGACAGTTTTCCTGGTCCCCACAAGAGAAATGGTTATAAGATGTTTAGAGAGACATTTAGGGGTCAGGTTGAGGTGAGAGTTTGTCCCATTAAATACGTTGTTGCGCGGCAATGTCACACATAGAAAGATTGCCAATCTGCGACACGGTGTGAGCTTTTGGATCTGCTATATTTCGGCAATTGTTCAGCTTCTGGCATTTTCAATGCTGTCCTGTAGATTTTGACGTCCGCACAAGTAGCCTATATTAAAACAAATGTCTGTGTGTGTGTGTGTGTGTGTGTGTGTGTGTGTGTGTGTGTGTGTGTGTGTGTGTGTGTGTGTGTGTGTGTGTGTGTGTGTGTGTGTGTGTGCGCGCGCGCGTGTGCATGTGTGTGCCTGTGGGTGTGGGTGCTGCACGCCAAATGTGTTTTTTGTTTTGTTTCCGCAGCGGCTATCTCTATTTGTGTATGAGTGTGAACGTGTGTGTGCGTGTGCGTGTGCGTGTGCGCGCGTGTGTGTGTGTGTGTGTGTTTAAACTTAACGTGATACTTTCTCTCGCGCGTAATGCTGCGCGGTATGTGTAGCGGGCGTATGTGTAGCGGGCGTATGCACGTACGTACGCTATACACATGTTTGTGTGTGTGTGTATGTGTGTGCTCATAAGTGTGCATGCAGTGGGTGGGTGGGGGTGGGTGGTTGCAGTGCTACCACAGGCTGGTGGGGCTGGGTTGGTTCTGTGTTGCTAAACCAGAGAGCAGGGGCGTCACAAGGAGGGGAAAAGTGGGACTGAGTTAATTACTAGGGCCCAAGGTGGAGGGGCCTTAATTATTTATACTTTATAGCTATTGAAAAATAGCAGATATACAAGCTAACAGTGCGGCTGCGAGCTTTTTGAAAAGTTGTGAAAATGTGTGCAAATCTTTGAATATAATTATGTACTTTTTAAGCGAACATTTGTAAATAAAATTTAGCTTCTGTGGGGTCCCTGGAACTAAATATTTTGAGATGGGGCCAAATACATATAATTTTGGGGATCCTTCACAAGAAAATATTTGAGCACCACTGACATATGTAGAAACATAGGTTAAAAAAAACAAAAAAAAAAACAGAAGGATTTGAAATATCCAGGTGCACAAATTTCAAAAATGGCAGATCTACAAGCTCGCAGCGCTGCACTCGGTGCCACGCTGTGTTCTTGTATATCTGCAATTTTTTCAATAGTTTAAAGCACAAAATGTGAGTGAGTCCTTGTACCCAGGGCACAGTTTGGTGTGACACCCCTGCCAGAGCGGTGGTGAGTCAGTCCCTGCTGCAGAGCGCCGTGGCCAGGGAGCATTACGGTGACGTCGACGTCGTCACACACAAAACCTCCTATCTCCACATTTAAACTTTTCACATGTATTCTCTTGTTCGTTTGTTATTATATTATAATTCTTTAAGTAAATTAATGCCCTACTTTGTCACCGTCGCTGTCGGGCAGAAACCTCTTATCTCCATATTTTTACACAACTTTTTGAGTTTTTCTTTTGTAAATTAAGCGTGTTTGTGCTTTTTTTATTTATACAATATTGAACCAATGCAAAGTATTAAGAAGAGCAAGGTGACTAAATAATATCGTCATTGGGTCCATTGGAACACATGTGTTTTATTACTTTTTTATTGAAAATTTCCTGAAAAGTAAGGCTTTTGAATTTGAATCCTACAAGGTTTCCATCCGACAAGCGCACGCTATGCTCCACTGCGCTGCCAGGATAGGAAATTAAGTGGGTCTTTCTCTGGGCAGAAAGAATGCCCGTGGAAGTTAATAAAAATCTCTCCCGAAATTTAAATTATGGATATTTATATATATACACATGTAAAAAAAAGAAAAGAAAAAGATGCCTGGAAAAGAGGGGAACGACCGGGATACAAAACGCAAATTACTGCGAGTCGGGCTGAAAGCCACAATTATCGCATTAATGTAAATTGCCTCGTAAATGTTGAAAAATACACCACTAAATCAGTTTAAACCCATTCAGAACGGGTACACATTATAGTATATCATTATTTTATGCTTTAACTATTGAAAAATAGCAGATATACAAGCTCACAGCGCGGCACTCGGTGCCGCGCTGCGAGCTTGTAGATCTGCTATTTTTTTTAAATCGTGAAAATTAGAATGTTGACCCGATTCTATAAGTGTCTTTTGAATCCTTCTAAGATATTTTTGAAAAACCTTTCTATGTTAGCAATCTGGCCAGCCATCGTCAAAGAAAAGGTCCTTTTCACTTAACTGGAGCTCAGTTAGTCTGTTCTTGAGAGACTACTATGTCTGTGGTTCTCAAACTTTTTCATGTGAAGGACCCCCAAAAAGATATGTATTTGGCCACGGACCCCCATCTCAAAATATTTAGTTCCAGGGACCACCCAGAAGCAAAATTTGAGTTACAAACGTTCGCTTTGAAAATACATATATTCAAAGATTCAACCCATTTTCACGACTTTTAAAAAAAATAGCAGATCTACCGAGTGCCGCGCTGTGAGCTTGTATATCTGCTATTTTTCACTGGTTAAAGCATTCAATAATTCTAGGCCTAAACGGGTTAAGGAAGGCGAAGAAAAAATAAAAACGCACCAAAAGTGACTTTCCTAGCCTAGAGCACAGCAGCGATGGCCAGGCGGCGCTCCAGCTCGCAACCAGCAGCCTTCGCTCTATCTGACCACAGTGCTGGTGCCTGTTAAACAAGGTAAAATAAGCAGTGATTTTACGTCTAGTAACTTTTGAAAATTAAAGTTAAAAGTTTGTTTGGTCGGGCAAAATGACATGGTTTATACTATATACCTTCTCCCATGTCTTGAGGCGTTCAGTGTTTTTGTTTCCCCTATAATTTCCACTGAATTTGTCGTAATTTGCTGCGGGGAAGAAACAAAAAAAAGTAAACAGTCTCCTCCAATTTGCTCGTTTTGGGATTATTATTCTTGGTTTTGTGTCGGCGCGAGACAAGTAAAATGATGTGACCGGATTGATAGGTACATGGATTAACAATTGTTTTTGGGTGTAAACTGTGTAATATATAGCCTACATCTTTTTATATTTACTACAAAGTTACAAGACCTTTAACAAAGGACTCACCATGGGATTGCTGATAGCGTTTATCACCGAGACCTGTTCTCAATATGGGGTGCATGGATCACCAGGGGTCCATGAGGTGATTCCAGGGGGTCCCCAGCTAAATCATAGTTAGGAGGATCCAAATGGACACTTACGGGTCTGAAACTAACAGAGAGAGAGAGAGAGAGAGAGAGAGAGAGAGAGAGAGAGAGAGAGAGAGAGAGAGAGAGATAAACAGGGGTCCGTGACCTTAATCAAACTGTGGGTCATTGAAATTAAACCACTGAGCCAACGTATTTGAATCCTGTCCTAATTAAAAAGAAAAACAATAGAGGGTATGTGCGTCCTCATCATACCCGGAAGTTATGCGCGAACGCCTACTGAGTGGCAAAAAATACTTTCTGCCTAGACATTTGCACATACAGCCAAACAGAAAAGTCCTACTGTATCTTGATTGCATTAAACAACGTTAAACTGACTTTGCCACTCGATTTGCCATTCACTTCATGCATGTGCATACCCTCTATAACAGTGGTTCTCAAAGTGGATTCCAGGGACTCTGTGGGTTCCTTTATGGGGGTCTAAATTGACCCATACAAGTCTATAACTCTGACAGTGTACTGTACGCTGTCAGAGTTAGGGGAGACCTTGAAATTTGAAAGTTTGAGAAACACTGCTCTATAACATCCAATGCAAACTGAGGTAACACAACACAGCATGTGGCTGCCAATACAGCTCAGCGTTATAATACTCCAGCAGTAAGCTATATGGAACATAGTGTAGAAGACTTCATCTACCAGCTTCCTGCTGTCATCCATATTGTCTTCAGTTCATGCAACGACAGCCTGAGAACATTGTTCCCAGGCTGTCGTCGTTGCATCATACTGAAGACATGCCGACGATGACAGCTTTGAACACAGCATCAAAGATCAGCGTGACGTCAAGTCAGACGAAACCATTTTCTGTAAAACGCTGCTCTTCAAGTGGGCGAGAGACACCCGTCTGAAATGTGGGTACATTGTTTCAAACAACCACAGCTGTGAGTTGCTCGTGGGGAGTGTTAGTAGTATACTGTACAATACTTCAAAGGGAGTTCCCAAAATGTCTATATATTTTTTTGTCTTGTATGAAGTCTTTTAAACTGTTTAATACGCTGTAAGAGACTGATTCCTTTAAAGTATTGAGTTCCAAAACGTCTCCCCCATCCCCTAAGCTCGACGGCACATGAGAACACTTCAGCGGTTTAGCCATTAGCATTGTGTCTCTCTGCTGGTTTCCCTGTTTCATTGATTGATTGATTGATTGAAGAATTTATTAGAGATTGCACAGGAAAAGATACAGTTTCATGACAGTACAGTTCACTGGTACAAGGTCAACTAAAAGGATAGGCCCAAGAAAGCACATGGCTTATTTAAATTGAGATCCCTTTTTTTTTTAAACTCATATAACATTGGATGACAGACAGATAGAACACAGTACTATGATAGATATTTAACTCATATAACATTGGATGACAGACAGATACAGTACTATGCAGAAGATATCAGAGAAACAGTCGTAAAATAAAGCTAAAATAAATGGTATTTACAATAGAAAGGTCAGGGGAGGTACAGATAGGATTAGACCAGACCAGACAATTTTGAGGTATTTCCAGTTTTAAGTATTTTTACTTTACTCCACTACATCTCAAAGGCATACTACACTACAATTATCTGAATTATCACTACCATTTTCAGGTATATTTTTATACTCTCAGTGAGTCTGGATTTTGCAGTGTTTGCAGCAGAATGATTAAAGGCAGAGGAGACCTAGTAGAGCAGCAGTTGTTCTCTAAGTGAGGGTCCAAGGGTTCCTTGAGGAGGGGGTTCCAAATGGACCCTTACGGGTCTATAACTCACTCTGAGAGCATATAAATGGAATCAAATGGACCCGTGAAATGTAAACGTTTGAGACCCACTGAGAGAGAGAGAGAGAGAGAGAGAGAGAGAGACCCCAGCTGTGTTTTGATCATGGCCAGCTGCACCAAGGTGCTCCTGTGAAGGAATTCAGCACTTTGGACAGAGCACCTTGCAGGCTCTCCTCCCCGCTCTGTAACCCCAGCCCTGCACTGTGTGGTGGTCGTATGGGCCCAGTGATGCAGCACCACACTGTGTGGTGGCCGTATGGGCCCAGTGATGCAGCCCTGCACTGTGTGGTGGCCGTATGGGCCCAGTGATGCAGCCCTGCACTGTGTGGTGGTCGTATGGGCCCAGTGATGCAGCACCGCACTGTGTGGTGGCCGTATGGGCCCAGTGATGCAGCACCGCACTGTGTGGTGGCCGTATGGGCCCAGTGATGCAGCACCGCACTGTGTGGTGGCCGTATGGGCCCAGTGATGCAGCACCGCACTGTGTGGTGGTCGTAAGGGCCCAGTGATGCAGCACTGCACTGTGTGGTGGTCGTAAGGGCCCAGTGATGCAGCACTGCACTGTGTGGTGGTCGTAAGGGCCCAGTGATGCAGCACTGCACTGTGTGGTGGTCGTAAGGGCCCAGTGATGCAGCACTGCACTGTGTGGTGGTCGTAAGGGCCCAGTGATGCAGCACTGCACTGTGTGGTGGTCGTATGGGCCCAGTGATGCAGCCCTGCACTGTCTCACTGCATTTGATGCGTTTGCGTGTGTGCGTGCGTTTCTGTCAAAGATATCAGTATTGGCATGTACTGTACTGTATTTGTCCGATGTGCAGCGATATGAAAACATTTGTTTGCAGAACATAACGCAGTAAAAAGATGCTTCACAAATAGTTCAATTTTGTTTTATTTTATATGTATTTATAATTATGAAATATTAAATACATCTGCTCCAGTGGAGCTGATGCGCAGTGGTAGACTGTGGTTGTACTGTTCAGCTCCCAGGCCACGTGTGAATGTGAGTAAAGTAAATAATAATTACATTCCCAGTGAAGATACTGTTTACTGTGTACTGATGTCATTTTGGACAATAATGTTTTTTGTACGAAAAAAAAAAAGTTTTTTTTTTGTTTTAAAGAAAACAATGATTCTCTATGACCTCATGCACACCAGCTCTGAATTTGCCATGCAGCAGGTGGCTGCGGCAGTGCGTTTCTTTTCCAGATCGAACACAGTTCGATTTGTGCAACATGCGGTAAAAACTAATTGAACCCTTTTATGACTCCTTTTCGTATTTCGTATTTTGTAGTGTGGATTCCGCAAAGCCTTGCACACCAAATCCAATGCGTTTTAATCATGCAGCAAACGAAAAAAAACGCAATTGTTGAAAATCGCTCCTGTGTACAAAGCCCTTTACTCTTACGAACTCTGAACTGTTGCTTGTCTCACACTGCGGTGTTCCTGAACCCTCCTCTCTGTGCCCTCTCTTCCAGGCAGCCGGGAAGCGGCGTTCACCTATGCCATCACGGCGGCGGGCGTGGCCCACGCCATCACGGCGGCGTGCAGCCAGGGCAACCTGTCGCAGTGCGGCTGCGACCGCGAGAAGCAGGGCTACTACAACCAGGAGGAGGGCTGGAAGTGGGGCGGCTGCTCGGCCGACATCAAGTACGGCATCGAGTTCTCCCGCCGCTTCGTGGACGCCCGCGAGATCAAGAAGACGCCGCGGCGCCTGATGAACCTGCACAACAACGAGGCGGGGAGGAAGGTAAACAAACGCACACGACCCCGATAACGCTTGACCGGTGGTGTCCCTCAGGGTTCTGTTCTGTATAGCAGTGGTTCTCAACCTTTTCAGGCCGCGACCCCCAAAATAATCATATTTTAACTCTGGACCCCCCGACCTACGAACACTAAGCGTTGAGGCATTACATTTTGTATAACACGGTTCTATTGTGAAAATAGCAGATCTACACAACGCCTCGGGCGTTGTGAGCATGTAGATCGGCTATTTTCACAATTTCTGCCTCTAATATTTGATTTGTCATTTTTTTTTAAACAATATCTTTATTTTCTTTTTTATAGACATACAAAAAAACATAATATACAATACAATAAAATCAAAGTTCAGACAAAACAAACAACAACAAAAAACACAAAAAACAAAACACCCGTATAACACAGAACAATCATGAAACAAAGAGCACATACATCACAACAACATCCCGATACATAAGCCTCAAGGCCAGCCAAATGAGCGTAGAGAGAAAGAAATTCTAATAAAATTTAAAAAAAAGCAACTACCCCACTCCTGGTCATTTTAGAGGTATTAAAGAGTCCTTAAATTGTAACTTTAGAAATGTGCAGATACTCTCGATAAACTTAAACATTATGTTGGTTTGTTTACTGTTGAGTGAGAAAACAATGTTGCACATTAACTCATTTAGTGCTCCTGAAATTAACGGATTAAAATGTCCAGCGTGCCTCCCGCAGGCTGCATCCACGACCGTTGTCTTATTTTGAAGGCCAGAAGTCCATAGCGTAAACACTTCCGGTTTGACGTCATCGCGTCATTCACAGGAAGCGTTCATCGTCAACATTTGGTTGTGTAATGGCGGATCGGTACTTTTCAACATGTGTTATATAAGCGAGAATCTACTGCCATCTTCCCTTTAAAAGTGTTGTTTTGAGATAATGGACATTAAAGATGAGATTCCCCGTCTGCCTCAATGTTATGGGATTACTATTTTGTGCTCGTGGATCCGTGATGATGATGAATCGGCGAGGGCGATCGTGTCAGGACCTTCCGCGCACCAACAGGTAATAGAGTACCGCCGTTACAGTAATAGAGTACTTTTCACAAGTATACTCGGGATCGGCAGCATGTGCTACTCGAGTATTTTTCACGAGTATTCTCGGGATCGGCGCTAATTGAGTTAAGTTAATCATCTCTCGAGCTTGCCGATCTGCTAATTCTTTGGAATTTGATCCTGAGAACCGCTTTGGAGGTTTCCCCCCCGACAGAGTCCATTTGTGATAACCAGTATTGTGACAACTATGTCACACTAAAGCCCTTATCAGAGTCTGCGGTGAAGAGCCTATCACCGCAAACTTTAGGTGATAAGCTATCCACCTAAAGTGAGAAAATAAGTGGAGGCCATCATAGTCAGTCACGGTGAAGTCCTATCACTGTGACTGACTGGTCTAGATTGACCAATCAGTGAACAGGGTGATGGGTTGATCTGTCTGATAGTAAAAACAGTGAGATGTGTCGGGGTTCGCGGTGGATAGCTCTTCACCGCGAGTAATGACGCAATGTTGTAGTTTTATGACTTAAAAAGACTACACCGTGGTGGATAGCTTATCACCGCGGTGCCTAGCTATGATAGGGGCTTTAGTGTGTATGCGCGTGTGTGCGTGCGCGTGCGCATGCTTGCGCATGTGTGTGTGTGTTTCGCCGTTGTGGGGGACATTAAAGACGTGCAACGCTATTGTCTTCATGAGCGCTGGAAAGCACGTGGCCTCCCGAGGGTCCTAATGGCTTGATCACTGCCTGATTGATCACAGCGTGAGCAGATTTTATTTCCATCCTAGCGGGGTGTCCTTTTTATTTGAAAGGCGTGCGTTGGCAACGTCACCGCGGACGTGTTTGTCTGCTCTTCGTAATCCCAGAGCCTAAGATTAATGCTAGTGACAGAAGACATTGTAGACATTTATCAGACACGCTTATCTAAGAGTGACTTACAATGTCTAACATCAGAGCAAATTGCGATGGAGCCTAGTCAACAAAACACCAAACATGAAAAGAAAAAAAACAGACGCCTTGGGAGCGTTGGCCAGGGTGTCATGATGTACTGGAGGGGACTCGCACCCTGCGTTAGATGATCTCTGCCGCGATTAGGAGCGAAATATAAATCTCATGACTGAAAGGGTTCTGCAGGCCATGCAGTTCCCGATCTGTTATTTTTGAAACGGCGTGAAAGGATAGGACTGTAACTTTCCTCTTCTCTACCCCAGATGTGAACCCGGTTTCAGAAATATTTTACCATTGAGCTAAATAGAGCCTGCCTGCTTGCTCGGGGGCTAAATTGAATCTTGACCATCAGGTCAAAATTCATCTCAGAATGAGACTTGAACACGATCTAAATGTCTCAATAGAAGAGCAGATCGACAAAATACAACCAATCGCAATTGTTATTGTTCTATTGCTAGTTTGACTCTAATAGTTTGATACTAATACTCTTGGAATTACTGTAGGGCTTGATTGAATTTCTGGTGGCTTGTATCTACGGTACAGTAGGTCCAGTTGAAAATTGCAAACAGTTATGGCGGTTTTGAAGGAGGGTAGGGACTCACACTTTTTTGATGGCTGGTGGTAGGGCATTCCCCATGTTTGTGCCAAATTCGGGGGCAACGAGATCGGTGGAGCTCCCTCTGGTGTTGTGTCCGTGGGCGTTTCTCACTCTAGTGAAGTAGTTTGACAGGTACCTTGAGTATCTGGAAAATTGCAATTGCTGTGCCGTCCCTAGCATAATGAGCAGGCGAAGGTGAGTCCTACTGTAGATCACATCCTGAAGGTTAAGGGAGGTTTCGTGACCTTGTTTGTCTTGTACATCACCAGTGTTTTTGAATTGAACAAAGGCAGCAACCGAAAGCCAGTGACGTCAGCGCAGAAGAGGGAGACAGGAACCTTTAGGGAGGTTGATGACCAGGTGCATTCTGGGTCAGTAGAACCGGGTTGAGTGAGCATGTCGGCAGACCAGCAAAGAGGGAGGAAAAAAGAAAACGTCGATTTTTTACGACACATACAATGTGTCGCAATGCTACGTGTTGTGTGAGCGTGTAGATCGGCTATTTCCACTATGTTCCTGTATTATTTTGAAAGTTCTACATTGTTAAATATGGCCTGTGATAGTACATTATTTATTTCGATTATTGGTACGAGTCATTGCCGGTCATTTCTTTGTATATTTCCAGTAAGGCCTTGTAAAAGGCAGTTATTTATTATCATGTCTGCACTTTTTGTTTACAAAGCCTAAAGCCAAAGGCAAATATGTGATTTTTTTATTTATGCGTTGCACTGTTTCAACGCCCAAAAACACAGTCATATCATTAATCTGTAATAACTAGTCCATGACAATTACTTGTCAGCTGAAATGTCATGACCGTTGACAACGAAGGATAAGGGAGGCGAGAGAAGAGAAGAGACGAACCTTTGGTGACAAATGGATCTAATTAAACCCATTTAGAACGGGTACACATTGTGTATCATTATTGTATGCTTTAACTATTGAAAAATAGCAGATATACAAGCTCACAGCGCGGCACCGAGTGCCGCGCTGCAAGCTTGTAGATCTGCTATTTTTGAAAAATCATGAAAATTTGAATTTTGACCCGATTCTATAAGTGTCTTTTGAATCCTTCTAAGGTTTTTGGAAAAACCCTATGTTTCTGTGTCAGCAATCTGGCTCGCCATCATCAAAGAAAAGGTCCTTTTCACATAACTGGAGCTCAGTTAGTCTGTTCTCAAGAGACTAATTTGTCAGTGGTTCTCAAACATTTTCATGTGAAGGACCCCCAAAATGATATGTACTTGGCCACGGACCCCTATCTCAAAATATTTCGTTCCAGGGACCCCCCCCCCCCCCCCAGAAGCAAAATTTGAGTTACAAACGTTCGCTTTGAAAATACATATGTTCAAAGATTTTCACACATTTTTACAACTTTTTCCAAAATAGTAGATCTACAAGCTCGCAGCGCGGCACTCGGTGCCGCGCTGTGAGCTTGTATATCTGCTATTTTTCACTGGTTAAAGCATTCAATAATTCTAGGCCTAAATGGGTTTTAATAACCCATGGTGCGCTGGGAGAAAACGGGGCCTTTTGCCAGCGAACGGGACGTTTTGCCACCCCCGCCCACCCTGACCCCCGACCCCTCTGGTTCTTTTCATGGACTTATTATGAAGGGTGTCAAGCCAGGAACAGGATATTATTGCAGTTCTCCCCGCGCCGCCGTACCAAAACACGTCGCTGCCATCTGACTGCGTCCATTCAAAGTGTGAAAGCGGAACCACAATAGGCAGGCTGATAGGGGGGGCCTGTATGCCAACGCTGCCTGGCATGCCATGTTGTCCTGCTCCAAATAAGCCAGAACTGGCACCGCTTTCTGGAGGATTAGGAGGTTTTCAAAGGTCTGACACCCCCTCCAACTGTATACATGTTCCCCTTTTTTCAACTGTTTTTAATATATTTTGACACTTGGCAACGTAAACGTATATTCTCTCATGCCAATAAAGCTCCTTTGAATCGAATCGATTCGATGTGACAGTATCATCTCGAGACGTGAAAAAAATATATTGTTGCTGTCTGGACAGAAACCTTTTATCCTCATATTCTAATTATTTCGTTAATTCATGCCCTACTTGATCATAACTTCAGCGTCACTCAAAAGTAGCAGATCTACAAGCTTTAAACTTGTCACTGCTTTTGATGCTTTTGAATTTGAATCCCAAAAAGTCACATTTTTGGACACAGGTTTCCACCTGTCAGAGATGATGTTACCGTACCGAGGTACAGAACATCTGGTTTGACAGCCGGACGTCTTATGTTAGGAGTGTTGAATCTGTTTTCCTTTTGAGCCGATCGGATGTTGTTTGTACGGAAGACACTGCATTTGAGCCTCCGTTGAGAACATTGAGAAGTTCCATGTTTCTTTCCCCCTTGTACTGTGTAGTTACTGTTCCGTAGCCCTGTTGCACCATGCCATTTATTCATGGAGCAGTTCACCCAGAAAATGTCTTATTTTCTAAACAAAAAATCATAGGGGGATTACCATTTTGACTGGGAACGCATTATTACGGATTATTGTGTGCTTTAACTATTGAAAAATAGCAGATCTACAGGCTCACAGCGACCCCCCCCCTCCCTTGTGACGCCCCTGAATTCAAGGCTTCACGGGGTGAATGATAGAAAATAATTATATTTTTGGGGTGAACTACTCCTTTAATGCAAACAATCTGAAGTTTATGATCTGAGCGTCTGCTAAAGGCCTAAATTGTAAATCGTAATCTGTGAAATAATGAATATGTTTATCATTTTTGCTGGGTAACTCCCCTGGAACCCTCCCTGTACAGCAGGGGTTTTCAAAGTGGGTGACGGGGCACCCTGGGGTAGAGGTCTGCAGCACTTATTCTGTTTGGTAATGGTTTTGGATCTCAATGTGTCTTCTATGGGAGGGAGGCTGTTGGATGCGCATAATTTGCTTGTTGCGGGCGGGAGCGGGTGGACAAGAATTGTCTGCGGGGCCGCGCGGGCGGTCAAAAATGAAATCATTGCGGCGGCGGGTAGGAGTGGTCAGAAATCAAGCGGGAGCGGGCGGTAATGGGATTAAAAAATCAGTCCCGCGCAGACCTCTAGTCCTCTACCCTGGGGTGCCGTGACAGCAGCCCAGGGGTGCCGCGAGATAATTTGATAATAGTTGGAATTTATTTGGACACTTACAAAATATATGTAGTATCATTTTAGACTTGTAATACACCATTATTTTCAATCAGTTCTAACCAAAATGTCTATTATCTCAACGATTTCCTTGCAACATAATCGCTAAAATATGTTACTCCCAGGTGTTGGGAGTGAAAATTATGAATATAATGTAGGGGTGCCTCGGATGAAAGATAGATTTATAGGGGTGCCTTGAGCCCAAAAGGTTTGGGAACCCCTGCTGTACAGGGGTCCCCAGCCCGGACCCCCACTTGCAGATCACTGATAATAAGTAACAACAGGGAGACACTAACTTACACGGTCACAAATGGATTCCGTGACTGAACTCAGGGGGGTGGGGGGTGCGGGGTGGGGGGGTGCGCGTAACAGGAACACCCAGTGAATCATTTTATCCCCCTTTCATCTGAGGAAGGCCCTGCGTCTTGACAAGTGATCTTTAAGAGGGGAATCCGGTCACATCCGACTAATTGGTAACAGAGCGGAGACTTTTTGACGGACACGCTTTAAGTAAATGTTTCCATGCGTCCGTCAGACGGGCCCGGGTTCCTTTGCCCAGGCATTCGTTGCGGTTTTTTGCTCCATATTCCTTTTTTTGAGGGGGTTGGGGGGTGTTCTTCCTTTTTGAGTCAACATCCGAGACGTAAGATTGTCAGTTGACCCTGGCCTTTATGTTACTTAGAGGAGGGAGGGGGGGGGGGGGGGGCTCATGTTTTTTCAATCAAATGTCCCCAAATGGAGGACCCCTCCTGACCACAGAATGCATGGATGCAAGGTTCCTTTTTGTACAACATTTTTCTCAACCACTTAAGGTCTTACCAAGACAAATGGTGAAAATAGCCTTTAGATCTAAGCGTTTAGATCTATTTCTTATTACAGGGGTCTTCAACAGGGGGTCCGGGTCCCCTAGGGTGTCATCAGAGTTACTACAGCGGGTACTCCAAAACCGTTCTCCTTTTTTTTATCAACCACTTGAATCCTAGTGTCCATATCCTGAGAACTTTATCCAAAAATAGCATATCTAAAAGCTCAACGCCTCGCAGTGCGAGGCGGTTATTTTTAGCGAAGACGGTTGGTGTAGAGGGGAATAAGAGCAGACTAAGTACAGTGAAATGTCAAGTTAAAGTATTGGCGTTTCAAGTGGTTAAATACGTATCTGAAAACATGAATCCAACCCAGCTAATGAGCAACTTTGTATTGTTTTTTTTTTTTAATTTTTATTTATTTGGTATATTCCTGTCTGATAGAAATGATGACTAGCAGCATAAGCTCTGCACCACGAGGCGAGCTGCCAGGAAAGAAAGCTTCACTGGAAAAATGCCCTGTTACTGCCAACCAAACTGTACATTTCATCATGCAACAAGTACACAGCCATGTCTGCCAGCTTCCTTTAATTGGGTTAAAGGAGTCATGTACAGGGCCATTAAGCCGTTTAGACCTAGAATTATTTAATGCAAAAAAAAAGAGATCGTGAAAATGTGTGCACATTTTTCAATATATATTTTTCAAAGCAGACTTTTGAAACTCAAATCTCTGCTTCTGAGGGGTCCCTGGAACGCCATATTTCATATGCCATATGTAATACATGTAATTTTGGGGGTCCTTGACGTGAAAAGGTTTGAGAACCACTGATTTAGAGGAAGGATTTAGAAGTCGGGTCAAAGATCGGGTCAAAGATATTCAAAGACTTGCACACATTTTCAAGTTTTTTTTCAAAAATAGCAGATGTACAAGCTCGCAGCGCGGCACTCGGTGCCACGCTGTGAGCTTGTATATCTGCTATTTTTCAATAGCTAAAGTATAAAATAATGGTTAACCCATTTAGGCCTAACCTATAGAATAGGGCTAAATCAGAAATTAGCCTACAAAACAAATATGTTGCTACATACTGTACATGTACTGTAAGCCCCTCCCAAACAGCAAAATGTGTTCCCGGCCTGAATGGGTGGTACAAATCTAACGCGTCTCGGGCGCGTTACCGGTATTTGAGGGTTAAGAGAGGTGTTAATGTACCCCATTCAAAGCCCCATCCCCCACTCTCCTCTGTTCCTCTGCCCACCAAAATAGTTAAAACACATCAAATGGAGGATATCGCTGGTTGTAGTTTTTTTGAGGTTTTCTAGTTTTTCCTCCCACGGTACAAGGATTTAGCCTCAAGTCTTGACACTTTAATGTTTGCGGACGCTGTGGCAATATTTCCCAGATGCCCCCACGGGGGATTTAGCCCGGCTCAGGGCAGAGGTTTGCCCTATGCGACTGGAGAGAGATGGAAGACGCAAAGTTCAAAAATAACGACCCACACGAGCTAATTGGACTATAAGATTGGACTCTCTTTAGAAAGTTAAATGTGTACGTAATGAGTGCCTTGCCTATACAGTAGGCCTGAATTCATTATGGGATGTTGTGAAGGTTTTGTAATTAGAGAAAAGAAAAGACCAGTGTTAAAATGTTTTAATTCACTGCTTTCTATTGTTTTTGTGATTTTAGGGATTTTGATTTCAGTGGGTGGGGGCATGCGTACAAGTGGCTAAATATGGCTTTTTAGACACAATAAGCCGGCAATTTCTTTATTACTATTTACAGTAACCCTACTAACCCCCATACAGTAAGTCATGAACGATTGCAGTGTGTCTTGGGTCTAAAAAGACATATTTAGCCATGCCACGCATGCCCTCCACCCACTGAAATCTAAATCATTAAAATCGCTAAAACGGTAGAAAGCAGTAAATGAAAACATTTGAACATTCTTTTCTCTTATTACAATCTAAAATTATGAACCCTTGCTGTAAGAAAACAAAGTTGTCCTTTAAATGCTATGATGGCATTCATCAAACAGGTCTCTTCAGTCTTGTAGACCAGGGCTTAAAGCAAAAAAAAAAATCCCGAGACGGAAATGTATTTTGCAACCCCCCCTCCCCCCCCTCCCGCTTGAAAAACGTCATTTTAACGTTGATGCCATAGGCTATAACAGATTTCTGACACCAGGACCTGAATGGCGAATGGCTAGCCCGTGTCAACCTTTTCATCCCGTGCTGAGCAGCCTTCCTTGAGTTCCTTCACAACGAAACTAACCGCTCCATATTGTCGCTGACTGAACCAATACCACACGTGGGTAATGTTATGAGAGAAACAATGCGACGCAGTGGAGAAACCTCCGCCTACTGCCATGAACACCAATCATGATATGACGTCGCGTCGTTCCCAAATGAAACACCACCCCGGCCCGAAGTATTGCATTAGCATCTGTATGGATAACTTTTGTTAGTGACAAATAAATACCCTCGAATTTCTGATTTGCAAACATAACAAGTGTTCCGTTGCCTATTTTAATGCAAGATAACGTAAGCAAACATGTATTGTCAATTACGGCGGCCTTCTCTGTAAACACACTTTTAGATAATATAGCCTACCTGCTGTTTACATGGCGTAAAACTCCAGTGACTTCCATTATTCCTGTGATTTCTTTTGGACACTGCTATCCATACAGAGAGAGCGACGTCTCAAATCGGCCATTACTTTGCAGCATGACATAATAACACCAGTGCAGCGGAGCGGAGGTCCCAAAGGTTTAACACACGGTGTACATCGTTTAAGCCATAGGAGCATGATTTTCTATTCTTATGATAAATATGAACTTTAGTCTAACTATTGCGAGTAATCCACGTGATGTTTTGTTGTGCATCGTCGTAGCTACTAGCTTCCCGAATCCCTGTACAGCTGCAACAACCTTGCTAACAAACAGATCCATTTCCTCCCAGTACAGCGAGCGGATTTCAAAATAAGAGCTACCGTAATCTGATCAAGTCAACAGTCAAGTCACGTCTACTGGTTTTATTTTTAAGTCTACTTACAGGAAGTAGTTGGACTGAACTGAATTAGAAGTACATGACACACCAGCACTCTGTAACGCACCACAGTGGAACTGATGCTATAAAAATAATTAGCGCAGACGGCTCGACTTTTTAATTTTTTTGCGAATCTGCTCTGATCTCTTAAATAGCCCCTAGGGACTCCTCAAGACGGAAATCCGTCCCCAGGACGGAGAACTTTAAGCCCTGCTTGTAGACTCCTGGTCCAAATGTAAATAGTTAATGGTGGACTTAATGAAGTGTAGTTTGAGTTCGTCTCTGTCGGGTGGAAACCTCATACTGTACCGTATGTCCAAAACTGTTACTTTTCAGCATTCATTCAAATTCAAAACTAGCAAAAGTAGCAGATCTACAAGCTCAGGATGTGACGCTTAGGGCTTAGCGCAGGCGGGCCGGAGTTTGAGTATCACTGCATTATGCTATGAATCCCCCAGTGTTAATTTAAGTCTGAGATGCCACTCTTCTCTGAGTCACAGACCCCTAAGGGTCCTTTTGGTTCCTAACTGTCAATCTGGGGACCCCCTGGAACCCCATCAACGACAACGACCCCCTGGGGGTCTGCGGAGTCCCTGCTGAGAACCACTGGTGTAGGGTACACCAGAATGGTCAGCATTCAGATCAACTGTTTTGGGTAAATGGTTACTGAATACGAGACGGATACACATTATTTCCTCTTACACTGATGTGTATTTTTGGAAGGTACTGTAGAGTAAAATCACAGAATAAGATTTTCCAGGTTGTCCCCAGCTAAATGATGGAGAGTTGGTAACCAATTGGACCCTTATAGATCTCTAACTCTTGAGAACATAAAATGAAACCAAGTGGACCCTTCATTTGGTCAAATTACTGTTAAACATCTGCATTACTTAATTTACAAGAAGTCTACAGAATTAGGGAATGTGTAGAAGAATTGTTATTTTGCTTGTCTGTTATCTCATCCATACAGCATGGAATTGTGGACAAAATCGTATCCAACGATAACAAAATATTCTTTGGGTCTGAGAGGCTAAATGTCATCAAACGGTGGTCCGTGGCTCAAAATGCCGAATAAATAATGGACCTTGATGTGAAAAGGGTTGAAAACCACTGGCCTATAGCATGTCCCCCGACGTACAGCCGCTGGCATCGGCCACCCTGTTAGAATTTCATGTATGCACGCCTTGGTCCACCTCACTGAAGTCTGTCACTCTGCACTCTGCGAGTGTTTGACCCTCAAAATGTAAATGCTGCCATTTGCGGCATAAAAATGTGCTGAACTAACAAGGGCTCTCGGTGTGGCTTAGGAAACATCGCTTCCTAGAAGTGTTGGACGCGGACTGCATGTGCACGTCGTTCCATTAACACAATATTAACGTGGCACTCAAAGAATTCAAACAAGAAAAAAAAGGTCTCCTGTGATACTTACTACACATCCGTTTCCACTTAATATTAACCCCCCCAAAAACAAAGGCGGTATTCAGTCACCATGCGCTCGAAAACGCTGTTAAGACATTAATAAACCGAACGTTCAATTCAAATAAATATGTCCTCTTCGCTCAGAAAATAAATAATAATAATAGTCATCGCCCATGTATATTGGAGTACTGAAGTGAAAACAAACCAGGGGTGCGTTGGTGTGTGATGCTGACCTTAAACCCTTTCTAAAGAACACAAGGCTCTTCAGAGCCTCATGCCAACATCTGTTCCCTCAAGGAACATGTCAACGACATGACACACATGGTGAAACAGTGTGGTTTCTGACTTGTGGTTTGATTTGCAGGGCCCCAGTTAATCAACCTTCTGTTGACGACTGTTATCTTGTCACCATTTATTCTTTTAGTTTGTCTTAAGGGCCTAGACACGCCTAGAATGACAAATATAACCGCAATTACTACTATATAATGATAGTGATGTGAGTGTCCACTGTCCACAAACCCTCTGTAAACATGTTGAACATGTCCTGTAAATTTGGATAGATTCAATTCTAAGAAACTAAAGTGTTTTGTTAATCTGAATCTGAAAGTGACCTCAACGATACCTGCCATCACTGGCATTGTCATAGAGTACCGAGGTCCTGACGTCACTCCCGCTAACCCTGGGCGGAAGTATTTTTTGGTTTGAAAATCCCCATAGAGAAATCTTGTTTGCATCATATAAGAACCAAAAATAGCCGATCTACAAGCTCACAAGGCCTCGCGCTGCGAGGCGTTGTGAGCTTGTAGATTGTCTATTTTCGGCAAAGAGGTTTGGTGTAGTACAGAGTACAGAGTGAAACGTCAAGTTTTATTAAGTAATGACGGCTCAAGTGGTTAAATATCTGAAAACACAAATTGACATGAATCCAAAATACACTGACGATTGTGCTGTCAAACAATGAAACTATATGGAATCTATGAAAAGGTTGTGGGGGTCCCTGCTTCATCTCGCTCTCAACTAAGGGGTCCTTGGCCTGAAAACGTTGAAGACCCCTGTTGTATAGTTATAGTGCTCAGCTATCGTCTGTGGATTTGTTCCGTCTCTAAAGCCATGCCGTCTCTCTCTCTCTCTCTCTCTCTCTCTCTCTCTCTGTCCTCCTCTTCCTCCCCCAGGTCCTGGAGGAGAGGATGAAACTGGAATGCAAGTGCCACGGCGTCTCGGGCTCCTGCACCACCAAGACCTGCTGGACGACGCTGCCCAAGTTCCGCGAGATCGGCTACGTGCTGAAGGACAAGTACAACGAGGCCGTGCACGTGGAGGTGGTGCGCGCCAGCCGCCTGCGGCAGCCCACCCACCTCAAGGTGAAGCAGACCTACCGCAAGCCCATGGACACGGACCTGGTCTACATCGAGAAGTCGCCCAACTACTGCGAGGAGGACACCTCCACGGGCAGCGTGGGCACCCAGGGGCGCCTGTGCAACCGCACCTCGCTGCACACGGACGGCTGCGACCTCATGTGCTGCGGCCGCGGCTACAACACGCACCAGTACACCAAGGTGTGGCAGTGCAACTGTAAGTTCCAGTGGTGCTGCTTCGTCAAGTGCAACACGTGCAGCGAGCGGACGGAGGTGTTTACCTGCAAATAAAAAAAAACAGAAAGCGAGGTTGACTACTTGGAACCCTTTTGGGATGCGGGACCAAGGGGACGAGACAGTAAACGAGGAACAAACGACCCCCCGAGACAGAGCCGATCAAAAGTCCTTCCTCCTGGAACGGTTGAGAGGGTTTTTTTGAGAAGCAAACGGAATGGAATTTACACTATCAGCTCTTCGTGGCATTGTTTTGCACAGCAGAATCTATATTTTCTTTTGATAAAGTACGAGAAAAAGAAAAAGAAAAGGCTAAATATCAGCAGATGAATACCCCAGAACTTTACGGACTTCACAGAGGCGCGCGGCTCTCGCAACGTACTGACGCATCCGTGGTGGTGGAAGTTGGGACTACAAGGAAATCGTATGGTGCCCTCGACGGGGGAACTGTGCTTTGCACTCTGGGAATTGTAGTTCTTTGTGTTTGCAAGAGACTTTGCATTGGAAAAAGAAAAGACATCGACCTGTGAGGTGGTCAATATGACAGACTGTTGAGAGGCCGATGGAGAGAGAGAGTGAGAGAGAGAGAGTGAAAACTTTAAAGAGCTTTGTCTTATTTCCACTAAAGTGGTGATGGTGAGGGAGGGGGGAGGGGGCGGGAGATGGCAGTGAGTGTTTGACCCCCCCTCGTATATGTTTGGAAGTCTGTTAGAAATGAAGAACACTTTGTACGGTGTCCCTCCTCGAGGGGGGGCACACCAAAAGCTGAGTGGAGAGTTCTGTTCGCTATATAGGCCCTCTGCTGCCAACTGGAATAATGGTGGAGCATGTTAGCTTTCCAGTCACACTGGAACTGTCTGTTTGAACACTGAAAATAAATTGTTTATTTATGTTATAGTATCTTAAAAAAAAACAAAGCACTAACGGGTAGAGATGTCTTTTTTTTGTACTAAGTGTAAAGAAAAAACAACAACTAAAAAATACTTTTTAGAAACTGACTGAAGATGTGTGTGTTATAGAAAATGCTGCCCCCCAAAACAATTCCCCTTTTCTAGAAAAAAGAAAAAGAAAGAAAAATAGAGAAGACATTGTAGTGGTTTCATTGCTACTGGTGTGTTGACGTCAAGTCATCATCATTACAATGAACTTCAACGTTCAACCATCTTGGTTCAGCCTTACTGTAGCGGTAGCATTTTGTTTGCGGTCCTTTACGCCCCCAAACAGACACATCTGTTTGGACACATTTGGCATTTTCAGTAAATAGAAGACGGTAGCAAGGATTCCCATTTTAACCAGAGGTTCCTTCCTCAATAGAGCAGTGTTTCTCAACCTTTTTTCTGCATGGGCACACTTTTCATGTCCCAAGAATCCATGGACACGCCAACATAATACGGGGGTGTAAATATCGTCACTGTCGGGAAGAAACCTTGTATCTCCAAGTTTCAAATTTGTACGTTTCTTTGCAAAGTAAAGCCCTGCTTCATCATACAAGGCTGTTGCACAACAGTAGTGAAAACAGCAGATCTACAAGCACACAACGCCTCGCACCGATCGGCTGTTTTCACTAGTTTAAATCATTTTTAAAATGATAAATACAATAATGGCTTTCAAGCAGTTTCAATGGGCACACTTGACCCTTCTCAGGGGCACACCAAAGGTCCCCAGGCACAGTGGTTGAGAAACACTGCAATAGAGTACCGAAGTCATGACGTCACTTGTTCATTCCTCATGGGTCTCTATGGAGAATAACGTTGGGTGGTCTTAAAATCGCCTCATAAGCATCGTGGTCCAAAAAATAAACACATCACCGTCCCGGCGATATTGTCGGGCAAAAATGTAAGTAATTTGCTGGCAGTAACATTATTCTCACCGTCAGTTGATTCTTCATATCCATATGAGTCAAACCGGATCATTTGTTTCTTTTTGGAGCACAGTTCTTATTTGAGGCGATATTAAAAAAAAGAATGTCTATGGGAATTCAGAATGGGTGGGGAAAAGAACGCCACCCAGGTAGGATGTGTAAATGATGTCAGACTTCAGTGCTCTATTCATTATCCACTTAAAGCCCTATAAAATAATAATAATAATAATAAATGAAAGTTTATTGTTGCATCACAACACCGGAACGTAGAATGCTATTTTTCTTGTTTATGAAATTGTATTTGAAAATTAAAATTAAAAATTTCTTTTTTTCTTTTTCTTACCCCAAAACAAGGATGCAAGGATGAAAAGTGGTTCTCCCTTGAAAATTGATATCGTCACTGTCGGGCAGAAACCTCGTATCTATAAGTTTCAAATGTGTACTTTTTTTTTCGTAAAGTAAAGCCCTGCTTCATCACACAAGACTGTCGCGCAAAACTAGTGAAAATAGCAGATCCACAAGCACACAACGCCTCGCATCGCGAGGCATTGTGTGCTTGTAGATCGGCTATTTTCACTATCCTAAATCGTTTTTAAAATGATAAAATACAAAACGAACGGTTTTGGACATACAAGGTTTCCACCCGACAACAGCGATATGTTGCTGGACGTGTTGTCGAGTGCTGCACTGATTCTTTTTTCTTTTTCTATTCAGACACAACTTACAGTATGAGAATTAAAATGAAATAAAAAACTCCCATTTGACTCACTGAAATCCGTGTGCTAAAATGCCCTGCTCAAGTCGAATCCACCACCATTGGTTTTATTGATTCATTCAATTTTTTTTATTTTATTTCTTTAAACATCTGCAAAACTGCGCTTTCCCACAAGTGAATGGATACGGCCCGCCAATAACAACTACACACACACATACTGTACTTGCATATACACACAGCCGTAATGTGACACCCAATGGTAAGGGATAAAAGGCATATTTCCACTGAGGAAAATATGCAAAAATCCACATTTGATTCAGTTCATTTTAGGTCTAGATTTGTATCATGAAATAAAAACTAAAAAATAGCCCCCAGACATTCGACTTGTGGAAGTTGGACTAAGAGGTTAAATTAAATGTGTCAGTAATAACTGCAAAGCCTTTTACAGCCTGTCATTGTATTATATGTCCATGTGCTGGAACGTCATTTGAATGTTAAACGTTCACACTGAAATACGGCCCACCAACCATCCCACAAAAAGAGTCATAGTATGCTTATTAAAAGGTAGGGTAAGGTAGGTAAGTGATATTTGGTTTTGTTAAAAGGTTAAAGTACTATATTCTGATAGTAGTCATTGCTATAGAGCGTTTGTTCAGTCACATATAGTCTCCACTAGGGATGGGACGATATGAAAATGTCATATCACGATTATTGTGACAAAAGAAATCACGATTTACAATATTATCGCGATATTTGGGGTGGAACATTTGCCAAAAAAAAGCAGATCTACAAGCTCACAACGCGTGGCATCGCGACGCGTTGTGAGCTTGTAGATCGGCTATTTTTTGGCAAAGACATTTGATAGAGAGTGAAAAAAAAAAAAACGGTATCAAGTACCTATATTATAAGTACCTTTTACCAATTATAGAGGGTTTAAGTGGTACCGGATATGCAGCTTGGCAAATAAGAGGTGAATTGATCCCACGCATGATGGAGGATGATATCACGATAAATTAAATCTCCACGATACGATTATCATGAGTGTTTTTTATCACGATAAACGATAATATCGCTTATCGTCCCATCCTCTCCACATATGTCTTCTCTCCAGCTCTTTAATAAACAAAAAATAAATGTTCCGGTGGGTGGCAACATATCAGCCAATCAGGAGAGAGTACCCATTTATCAGCTTCATTTTCATAGTTTTCCAGTTCCAATTGTGTCTGCTCATGTATTTGTGTCATAACTTCCAATTTCACTTGAGTTATTCTGTATCCTGACTGAGTTCTCCATCCTGATTGGATTAGAATTGGTATCCTGACCGGAAAATGCTTGGAGACTCCTGTTACTGAACAAACACTCTATAGCAATGAGAACTATCAGAATATAGAGCTAGTTATTACTGTTAGTGAACAAACACTCTACAGCAATGAGAACCATCAGAATATAGAGCACTTAATTTAACCAAAGGAAATCACTTACCTTACCTTTAATATGGCAACACGCTTTTCTTTTTAATTGTTTCTGCACCCCAGCTCTCAAAAAAGGATCTCTGATAATAAAATCAAAGAACAGACAAAGAAGAGACACTGTCAAGAACTTGCAAAAAAGAAAAGCAGCTCTAAAAATAATCTTTTCAACCCTGAACTGGGTCTATTTTGCGTTGAGCTGTGATACGTCTCAAGTTTTTAACTGGTCATCGTGAGCTGACAAATGTTGAACTTCATGGTTGCTTGGACGAGAATTACATTTTACGCCTCTTATTTTCAGCTGGGACCGGGAGGGAAAAGAAACACTGGTGGATACACAGCCTTATTCCCTGTTTATTAATATTCCACACTGGCACATTCTCAAACCTAACCGATTTTGCACCAAAATCCCGTTGTTCTGATGAGAGAGGAGATCGTATAGTGTGGGAAAATAAATACCCTTTACCATTTCTCCCACGACTGACTGTACACCCATGACATCACAAAGGAAGTCGTTAGAGCGCTATTGGTTGCAATCAAAGGACAAACATTTGATGCTTTAATTAGACTTTAGTTTGTGCTTTTTTAATTGCACGTCTGCATTGTATTTGCTTTGTTCAGGGAACCCCAGAAAGACTAGAGGCTCATTCATGTGTGTGTGTCTATAAGGGCGATCCTTTAATGAACACGAACATAATAAACATGTCACGGATGTACACTTCTGCTTTTGGCGGGAGAAACACGCAGAGGAAAATAGGGGGTATTTTCTCCGCCCCAAACACTAGCCCATTATCATCTAGCATCAGAATAATGGACTTTGGTTCAAAATCAGCAAAGTTTACCATTTAAGTCAAGGGGTCTTCAACGGTGGTACGGACCCATAAGGGGTATTCAGAGTTACTACAGGGGGGCTGCCAATTCTTTGTTATTTTTGTTATTTTTTTACATTAACCACTTGAACCCTATAGCATCCCTATAATAAAAAACGTTGAAGACCCCTGCTTTAAGGGGTCTAATAATTGACATTTCCCGCAGCGCTAGCAGCGTTCTGCTGTGGTACCACATAAACCATGGTCCTTTCAGGTGTAACACTAACATTCAAGTGACAGCGTGATGACATGTGAAAATTAGCAAAATAAACCCCGGGCCGTGGCTCTTATACAGCCACCCTGGGCCACAGTGACGCTGCATATGGGCGAAGAATGTGTGGTGCAAAAGATAAATAAATAAATGCACCTACAACGGTGGCACTTTATCGTCTTTGTCGGGTGGAAACCTCATTGTGTTACCAAAACTGTTACTTTTCAGGATTTCGAGCTTGTAGATCTGCTATTTTCACTACTTTTGTGCAACACTCTTGCATGATGAAGCAGGGCTTTAAAGCTATACTGTGTAAGTTGCTCAACTTGTGGTCAGCAGCTCTATAGCAAACCTCGGTCGCATCCGCATCTTTCGGCCGTTTTTCTATCTATCTATCTTCTATCTTATCTATCTTTTGAGGGGTCCCTGGTTGCTGTGCGTTCAGCCATTCCGGAGATACACTCCTTCACCCATGCTTCACCGTGCACCCGAGTATAGAGACACACGGGAGACTACAAATATGGCCGCCCTAGCGACCCCACTCCAAGATGCGCTGTGATTGGCCGGCAGTGTATAACCCTCGCTGTGATTGGCCGGTAGTGTGATGACGCAATTTTGCCGCGAAAACCGGTCCCCGGTAGGGATCATCTATCTATAAATGCGAGAAGTCTCTGCGTGTCTGTCTGCGTGTATGTAATCCGCGTATCTCGAGAACCGTTCGTCCCACCGGCTTCAGATTCGGCACGCGCGTTCTCCGCCGCGGCGCGGAGTGCAGTGCCCGGCCTCGACCCGACCCGACGCGCGTTTTTTCCGAACCGGCGCAAAACGTTCGGAATCTCCTTATGCGGAGCTGATTGTTGACATCAGGCTGTTCCGGAGGAAATCGGCGCAAGCTCTGACTCATTGTGACATCATTTCATAAAAGGCTCTGACATCACGTACGCCACATGAGTCAACAAAAAATCTCTGTGATTGTGTATGTATGTATGTAATCCGCGTATCTCGAGAACCGTTCGTCCCACGGGCACGCGCGTTCTCCATATATGGGCATAAAATGAATGCCCCCATATATGGGCATAAAATGGATTGCAGACAGACAGATACAGATATCTCCATATATGGACATAAATGGACAGAGGCAAACAGATGGTCAAAGATCTCCATATATGGGCATAAAATGGACGCAGACAGACAGATACAGATATCTCCATATATGGGCATAAATGGACACAGGCAAACAGATGTTCAAAACGGGTCCTATGACAACAGGTATAATGAGGTTTGCATTAAAGGGGGAACCGGCACTGTGTCTGCAACACAGTTGGAGGCACAGACAGATACTCCATATATGGGCATAAAATGGACGCAGATAGACAGATATCTCCATATATGGGCATAAAATGGACCCAGAACTATAACTGCAGTGATCTCCATATATGGACATAAAATGGACGCCGACAGACAGACAGACAGATACAGATATCTCCATATATGGGCATAAATGGACACAGGCAGACAGATGGTCAAAACGGGTCCTATGAAAACAGGTATAATGGTGTTTGCATTAAAGGGCGGGGCATTCATTCCCTATTTACATTGTTCCGAGTTGGCCAGGTCGCCGACTAGACGCTCGGGCGGCCCAGCTTCTAGTAACATATAAAGAGAAGGCTTTAGAAGCTGAAAATAACGGAGTGGGGGTTCTAAAACTTTAGCGATTTAACAGTTAGGACAATTTTAAGATTTGTTTTATAAAAAAAGTTACATGGTATAACTTTAATTTACGGAAAAAAAAGAACATACACATTTTGAAACTTGAGATACAAGGTTTCTACCTGACAGTGACGATTTGTGCCATTCTGACCAGTAAAGCTTTAGCCTCTGATATCCATTATGTTCCACAAAACGAGGTGAGCTTTACACATTGCAGAGGCCAGTTTATTTTCTCTTTCTTGGGTTAACATTTTCATGAATAGATTTGTATTATGTACTCATATAAGTTGTGTGTGTGCACAACGAACGATAACCACTCATGTTTTTTATTTTTTTGGATAAATACCGTTGTAACCTACTGTAGATTGCACTTGGTATGAATTAACTCTGAGGTGCTAATTAGTCTGCATGTCAGTTAACTCCATAACTTTACACACAGGGTTATATTTGTATTAGAAACAGAAGGGGGGGGGGGGGGGCATTGTCTTAAGCCTGTATACTTCTTCCAATGACATATAGTGAAAATGGCCAATATACCGATATGCAAGCTCACAACACGTTGTGAAGCAATGCATTATAAGCTTCTAGATCTGATGCAAACCCTTTGCTATCTTTTATTTTTTAATTGTTGACAATTTGCCCCAAACAGGAACACTATGATTAACGTGGTTAACATACATGTTTTTCATTAAATACATACTGTATAAGCAAAGATAAATATCAAATGTCAGATATGAATTAAATGCAGGTGTACGTATATAATTTGGTCGGGACAGAAGCAGGCAAAAAAATATCCCCACCGTCACATACAAATGAATGACCAGAAGAGCGGAGGATGTCAAAAGCAGAAGTTTATGGAACCCCTCCCCCAGCAAATGCAACCCTGTGTACAGCTACAGATTCAATAGTTTTAGTAGTGGTGCTATGATCCAGACGCAGTAGTCCAATAGAGAAATGGTTCTCAAAAAAGTGGATTCCAGGGACTCTGTGGGTTCCTTTAGGGGGGTCTAAATTGACCCATACAAGTCTATAACTCTGACAGTGTACAAATGGAACCGGTTCCATTTGTACACTGTCAGAGTTGAGGGGAGACCTTGAAATGTAAAGATTTTGAGAAGCACTGCAATAGAGTACTGACGTCACCTGTTCATCCCCTGCATGGGTTGCAGAACGATTTTTCTCTATGGAGAATAACGTTGGGTCATCTTGAAATCGTCTCATATACCGTAAATTCTCTTATAGGAACCCGGGCTATTATTCGTCTCAAGAGTAGCGGGCACCAGGCTCTTGTTGGAAGCAGGACAGTATAAGAGACAAGGCTTTTATTCCTATTTCTCAAAAATATCAGAATGATTCAGATCAGATTTTTTTATTAGATACCGTATTTTTGGAAAAAAATATAAATATTATATATTATATATTAGGTTATTTATAAAGAAAAGCGTTTTTATTGGAAAATCATCATTAGAAAGGCTCATACAGAGATAACATTCTGCTGTATTGTATTGCATTAACCAATTCATACTGAAAATCAGCTCCTCATAATGTGTATCAGAATAGAATACAGTCCACACAGCATACTGCTGGGGAATAAAAAACACTACATTTCCCATCAAGCTCAGCGGCTCGTTTCGTCATTCAGATGCGACTCTCCCTGGTAAACAGGAACCACAGGATACTAGCATGGATACTAGTATAGCCGCATTAGCTTCATTGAGCTTCATTTACTGTTTGGATTAAACTTCCACGCTAAAGATCTCATGTGCGGCCGTCATCCACGCCGATGTTCGCGAGGACTACGCACACGCACGCGCCCCGGTAAGTTGCCAAAGTCATCCGTCTTTGCCAAACGGAACGTGAAATGAGCGGCGTCCAAATATCGCTGCGCAGTTTGTAGACAGTGTACGGTAAATCACCGTAACAGCTGGCTTGGGATGTGAGTGACAGTCAGACAGAGTGGAGAAAGGTACTCCTGAATGATACGTAACGTAAAAAAAAGAGGAAAAAGGAGGCTCTTATTGGAGCGTCGGCTCTTAATTACTTAATTCAATTGCGCACCCGGAAATTAAAGCAGGTCCGGTTCTTTATTAAATATAGGATATTATTAGAGCATTTACGGTAAGCATTGTGGTCAAAGATCTTCTGCGATATTGAGTGGCTACAGTATATATATAGTTTACAATAGTCTGTTTCTCATTTGACGCAAATATATCGTCACTGTCTGTCGGGCAGAAACCTCGTATCTCCAAGTTTCAAATTTGTCGTTGTTTCGCGAAGTAAAACCTTGCTTCATCAGACAAGGCCGTCGCACAAAAGTAGTGAAAACAGCAGATCTACAAGCACACAACGCCTCGCGAGGCGTTTTTTTAAATGATAAAAATGACATACAGTACAAGGTTTCCACCCGACAGCGACGATATTACTGTATATTAAAAAAAAGTAGTCTATGGGAATTCTGGATGAGGGAAAAAATATGCAACCCAGGTAGGATGTGTAAATTACGTTAGACTTCGGTGCTCTAATACAACAGTTACATGTAAATAGTTTTACATACTTATCTGTGCAGTAAAGAAATAGAACAAAGGTAACTTATTAATATAACATATCCAGCATATAGCATACATCTGACATGTTATTTCTCGTATGCATTCAATCAACTTCTACCAGAGATGTATAAATGCACTTAAAAACACACACACACACACACGCACGCATGCACGCACGCACGCACGCACACACACACGCACGCACACGCACACACGCACACACACACACATTTTCTCTCTCACATGGATTGGAGAGAAAAAAGAAAAGAAAATACATTTCCACATGTGTGCTGCTAAGGCATATCTGTCTTTAGTTTTAATGTTGATTTGTATTAACCTCAGCAAACAGGAACATTTATCCTTGAGCTCTTCTGGGTATTATGGATTCCACATTCTTCCTGTTATTGCCCGACGCGTGTTGGTACAAGAATGTTTCATTGTTACTCCTTCAGATGCACACAGGGGCGTCACACCAAATTCTGGGCCCTGGGTACAAGGATTCGCTGCGGGCCCCCCATGAATGTTAACTATTGAAAAATAGCAGACATACAAGCTCTGCTATTTTTGAATATTTTTGAAAATGTGTGCAAGAAACCTATGTTTCCATGTCAGTGGTGCTCAAACTTTTTCATGTTAAGGACCCCCAAAATGATATGCATTTGGCCACGGACCCCCATCTCAAAATATTTAGTTCCAGGGACCCCCCCAGAAGCAAAATGTGAGTTACAAATGTTTGCTTAAAAATATATATTCAAAGATTTGCACACATTTTCACGACTTTTAAAAAATAGCAGATCTACAAGCTCGCAGCGTGGCACTCTGTGCCGCGCTGTGAGATTGTATATCTGCTATTTTGCAATAGCTAAAGTTACTAGGGCCCCTCCACCTTGGGCCTTAGTAACCCAGTCCCACTTTGCCCCCCTTGTGACACCCCTGGATGCACATGTCAAACTGTTCCAGCAAATATCCAAAGCTATTATTTTCATAAATTCCTTTCAATGGAAAAAACTAAAAAAACTAAAAATGCATATTACGTCTGGTCATTGTGTGTGTGTGTGTGTGTGTGTGTGTGTGTGTGTGTGTGTGTGTGTTATTTGTGTGTGTGTGTGTGTGTGTGCGTGCGTGCGTGCGTGCGTGCGTGCGTGCGTGCGTGCGTGCGTGCGTGCGTGCGTGTGTGGGTGGTGTCCAGTGTTTTAAGCCAGAAAAAAAAATCTATGTTGAAGAAAAGTCTCTTCTTATTCAAACGTTCCGACCACCCCTTAAATGTAGCAATTGGCAAACAACGCAACCGGCCGGGAAAGCATAAATCATTAAAAATCAAAAATAAATAAATCAAGCGGGCTGTGCTGACTTTGACATTATTCTCTTGGTACACAGCACATGTTCATAATATGCTGTGGTCTTCTGCCTTGATTGTGGCACGCACGAAGAACAGAAGTCAATTATCTCTCCTAGGGAGAAAAAGATGAGCCCCGAGTTCTCATGTCTGCATGATGCTCCGATGTGATCGGTGCAAGGAGGTCAACACGGACAACAAGAAAACATGAGTCCCCCCCCAGCTCAAAACCAATAGAAGCCGTCTAGGGCTATGGATTAGAGGGAAGCACGGGTCCAATTTGACCTACCCGAACCCAAATGGACCCGTGAGAAACCCGTGAGAAATATACCCAGAACCGAATGGACGCGCCTATTATTGGGAATATGAGATCCGATACCCGAACGGACACGTGGCAATTAGACCTTACCTGACCTGAGGAACAAGTCAATATTTAGACCCGAACTGGCTCAGTTCTCGGTTTGGGTCTCGGGTAATCAGGTCCTGGAAGACCCTGCTACCCTCTACTATGGATCTATTACTATTTTGATTCAGGTCACCCCTGTAAATAACCTTTTCATCCACGGCACCCCTGAATTACACTGTTATAATATTTGTAATCTTATGTCATTTTAAGGTACTTAAACACGCAAATATTTCCCCCAAAGATACAGTATGCCTCGGAGGAAACCTTGAGAGAATAACAGTTTCCATTATAGGACAGACTGAAAATGAACTTTATACTTGACCACTTGAACCCCAGCATCCATATTCTGGGGGGAACATTCACTTAAAATAGCAAAGAGTTGGTGTAGATGGAAAAATAAGTACAGTGCAACTCAGGTGTGTTTTACTAAGGGTCTCTAAGTGGTTAATCTGAAGTGACTAGTCCTTACCCGTTCAAAGATATGAGCTCCGAATTGATGTCCAGTGTGTGGGTTATGGGGTGTGCACTGTGCACACAATATATGAGGGATGGAAAGTAACTTTAACTGGTGCTTGCATGATAATATGTAGGAGCACCAATGTAAGAAATACCCGTTTCGTTTAATGGCTACAGAGATACTGTGTACCGATCTGCATGATTTTTGGACAACATCTGTAACAGGGCCGGGCTCCACAGTTATGTCAGGTGTGTTCATATGCTAATGGTGATGCGATTTCAGATCAATTGCTCCAGCCACTGAGGAGAAACGCTGTGACAGACACTCAGACAGACAGACACTCAGACATTTGGAAAATTATATGTTTGATATTGATGTATCTACAAGCTCACAAAGCGTTGTGAGCTTGTAGATGGGCTCTTTTTTGGCAAGACATTTGATAGAGAGTGAAAAAAGACTATCAAGTACGAATATTATTATTAAGTACCTTTTACCAATAGAGGGTTTAAGTGGTACCGGATATGCAGCTCAGCAAATAAAAGGTGAATTGATCCTAATGCATCATGGAGGACGATATCACGATAAAGTATTTTTTTATCACGATAAACGATAATATCGCGTATCGTCCCATCCCTACTTGTGTCATGGCACCCACTGGTTTTTCATTTTCAAGGCACTGATTTTTCATTTTCAACGACCCCCTCAGTTTGACACTCATTAGGCCACCATTTGATACCATTTTCTTTTATCTCTGACTGGGACCACCCGGTTGAAAGCGGTTGAATGGGGGACCGAGGCCACAGATAATAATGGTCTTGCTATATTGGGAAACGGTTAATGGCCTCGACACTCAATCCTCTCCCCAGGTTTTTGGCATGGGGAGGACAGTCACCAGCAGCAGAAGGGGAAGTTGGACCTTTATGCAAATGGCTCCCCACGGTGTGAATAGGAAGTGGCTCAGTGTGGCCTCTTGTGTTTTCTTTGGGACACACAAACAAGAGTGTGGTTTCTTTTGTGAAGAGTGTTTTCGAGATGGACGAGCGAAACCCGGTGCCAAAACAACTAACTAGGTACATGTTCAGCCCGGAAGCAGCCAGTGAAAAGAGACGTTATTTAGGAGAAGAGCTAATTGAGAGCGAAAAGGGAGCTGGAAGAAGTGTATACTTGAGTAAAAGTATAGCAATACCACAACGTTAGAGATACTCTTGTTATAGATAATGCCCTGTGTATTCAAAATGACGCCCCCCCTCCCAAAAAGTACAAAAGAATTTCCATCAAAATATATTGTTATTGTCGGGCAGAAACCTCCAAGTTTCAAAATAGTTTTTTCGCGAAGTAAAGCCTTGCTTCATCAGACAAGGCCGTTGCACAAAAGTAGTGAAAACAGCAGATCAACAAGCACACAACGCCTCGCGGTGCGAGGCGTTGTGTGCTTGTAGATCGGCTGTTTTCACTAGTTTAGTTTTCACTTAGAAGGTTTCCACCCGACAACGACGATATTTAAAGTAGGCTACCTAAAGTAAAGTAAAGTAAAGTTTTTATGTTTTGAAAATCTTTCAAAAATAGCACGACAAAATTTCATCCAAATCTGTAGTAACTAAAGCTGTGAAATAAGTACACACATGAAGTACAAAGTATAATAATTTGCCTCCGAGATGGAGAGAGTGGAGTGGGAAAAATGGAATTACTCAAGTAAAGTAAAAGTACCTCAAAATGTCCTTAGCTACTTTCCACCAGTGAAAGAGTGCTTATTGAGGAGAGAGGAGCTAATTGAGACGGGCCGTTGTGTGTGAGAGAGTCGGTTCACTATAAGAGGATGGTAAACCATGCCAAGAACAGAACTGGGTTTGACTGGTCCTTGGATGCTTCTCAAGATCATTAACGTTCTTTTAAATGCTAGTTACAACAAGTTCTCAGACGTTAGTGGTCCTCCAAATATACATTAAAATAAATCTTGGCAAGGACCCCCAAATCGATTTGTATTTGGCTGCGGAGCACCATTAGAATACATTTTATAATATTAAAGAGATGGTGCCATTGTGTTGTACTTTTTTGTATGTGTCTATGGAGTTAACATTTACTCTAATAGACCCCCAGGTGTGGTTATAATATGCAAATATGTCTTCCTCCTTGTATTTTTGGTTTCCTTTTGAGTCAAAAGGCCCGATCGAAAAACACTGATTTAATGACATCATATGCCCAAAACTGTGGGTGTGGCTAACTTCAGCTGGGTCACCACCCACCTGGCAAAAAGGCATACTTAATGAACTGGTGGCTGTGGCCTGATAAAAACAGAATTTTAACACTTTCTGTACACGTTTTTTTGGAAAATATCTTCTGGTATAATCTTAATATCTGATCATCATGTTTTTTTGTTTTTTTTACTATTATTGATATTTTCTTAAAATGTATGGAAAGTTTTTTGGAAAATGTCTACATTTTCATACATCTGCGTTAAAAACTATTCTTTTGAAAACTTTTTTTTAAACCTCTAGTATAGGGTCACTGTCGGGCAGAAACCTCGTATATCCAAGTTTCAAATTTGTACGTATTTTTTTCGCTAAGTAAAGCCCTGCTTCATCAGACAAGGCGGTGCGAGGCGTTGTGTGCTTGTAGATTGGACATACCAGTACAAGGTTTTCACCCGACAACGACGATATCCTACTTTAACTCAAGCACAAATCTGACATTTGCACGCGTTGACTCAGGTATACGGGGGGGGGGGGGGGGGGGGGGGGGAGGCAGTTTGTCCAACACTGGTGACGAAACTAACAGCATTTCGAACGCAAAGTTTTCTCTCTGTCTCTCTGTGTGAAGAAGAGGCACTGCTGCTGTGAAACGAGGGCCGCAGCATGAGGGCTGTTCTAGCTTTCATTCAATCGTTTGGCTTGACCGTCCGTTCCCCACTCGTCCAGCCTGCGTGTGAAAAGCATTGCGGGCGGGCGGCGGAGCGGAAGTAAGGCGTGTTTTGTTAGCCGTCTGAAGCCCTGGGGAAGCGGAACATAACATAAGCTCTCCCCTACTATACCCTGGATGGAGACAAATACATCCATTTGTTTCTGACAAACATTTTGTCATTAAAAAATATGACATAGAAAAAACAGAGCCCGCCCATGTGTGTGTGTGTGTGTGTGTGTGTGTGTGTGTGTGTAGGGCTGTCACAATTATTACATAATCGTCTAATCGCAATTATTTGACATAATCGCAATTATTTTGTGATAATCGTCATAATCGTTTACATGTTGAAAAATGTTCATATATGTTCAACTTCAAACATAAAAAAAAGCAATAGCAGATCTACAAGCTCACAACATTGTGAGATTGTAGATCAGATATTTCCACTATCAATGTTCTTTTTAAAGCGTAAAGTTATCAAATATGTCTTTAATTTCTTTGTATATTTAGGTTATGTGTCATAACTGCCATATGCAACTTCAAAGCCTAAAAGCCAGACAGAAATGTAATTGTCAACGACAAAAACAATAACAATAATCGCAATTATTTGAGTGACAATTAATCGTCATGTAAAATGTCATAATCGTGACTGCCCAGTATGTGTGTGTGTGTGTGCCTTCTTTCCAAAGCTGTGTTGGCCTTTGTTAGGGGTGACAGACAGGACAGGACGGTTTGTTAGTCGGGATTTATTCTGCAAGCTAATGCTTCTGGTCTAATCCCCCCCCCCCCCCCCCCCGCATGGGAGCGACAATGACAACCGCCACTTTATCCAAATCAACCCCTGTCCAGTTTTGCGGGCGGAATAATGTAAACCAACATTAGTGGGGAGGGGACAGTGCTTACAGTAGAGCTACATCCCAGTGCCATACATCAACAGCTTCAAATGTACAGTATCCATGGGCGTCACAAGGGGGGGGGGAGTGGGAGGGGGGGGGGGGGGGGGAGTGGGACTGAGTTACTAGAGCCCCAAGGTGGAGGGGCCTTCGTTATGTTATACTTTAGCTATTGAAAAATAGCAGATATACAAGCTCACAGCGAGGCACCGAGTGCCACGCTGCGAGCTTGTAGGTCTGCTATTTTTGAAGTCGTGAAAATGTGTGCAAACCTTTGAATATATGTATTTTTTAAGCGAACATTTGTAACTAAGATGTTGCTTCTGGGGGGTCCCTGGAACTAAATATTTTGACATGGGGCTCCGTGGCCAAATACATAATTTTGGGGGTTTTTCACATGAAAAGGTGTGTGCACCACTGACATAGAAACAGAAGGATTTAGAAGGATTTGAAATATTCAAACCGCAGGGCGGCACTCGGTGCCGCGCTGTGAGCTTGTATATCTGCTATTTTTCAATAGTTAAAGCACGAGGGCCCTACGCCTACAGTGAATCCTTGTACCCAGGGCCCAGAATTTGGTGCGACACCCCTCAACAGCTTCAAATGTATAGTATCATCCCAGGCTATTCGGAGGCCACGGGGGAAGACAGACAAAACAACAGCGTTTTTATTTTATTTTTCCACCCTAAACTTAACGGAGGCTTTTAATTTTCGAGTCCGGAGAGGATATGAGTGATTTAAAAGAGTGACAAATTCAAACTAGAAACCCACACACAGAGTGACAGACCACAAAGGACAGGAAATTAAACAAGTTTCTGCAAATTGTAATTGTCCTCTGAAAAAGTGATAATGTCAGACCTATAATGAAATCCTTCCGCAGGCCGATATGGTTGCCTACAGTATTATTATGTGTTATTCTTGAACTGTCAACGTTTACACCTCATCTCTGTGACACTCCAAAGGCAGTGTTTGTCAAAGTGTGGTCCGGGAACCCCCAGGGGTCCTTGAGGGGGTTCGAGGGGGTCTCAAGCTACAGTAACAGTTCTTATCATCACTGTCGGGCAGAAACCTTGTATCTCCAAGTTTCAAATTTGTAATTCTTTTCACCAAGTAAAGCACTGCTTCATCGCACAAGGCCGTTGCACACAAGTAGTGAAAACAGCCGATCTTGTGTGTTTATAGCATAAAAATCTGTTTCACCACTTTAACCATATGCATCAAACTACAAGCGTATTGCAACAACAGTAATCTTGTAATGGCACATCCCTGGCAAAAAAAAGAAGCTTTTCAGAAGGGTGGTCCGTCCAAGGGCCAAATACCAGTCAATTTGGGGGGTCCGCGACATGCTGAAAATGCTTGAGAACCGTCGTTCTAAGACCCAGCAAAAGAATTATGCGACTCTTGAGCTAATATTTGCTCAGCCAAGCGAGACCTTGATGTCACCAGCAGAGAGAGAGATAAAGAACCACGTTGGTGGTGGACAGTGGTTACATTTATTTACTTAGTAAAAGTATCAATACTGCAATGTAGAAATACCGGTACTCCGTTACAAGTAAAAGTCCAGAATTCAAAATGTCCTTGATTAAAAGTAAGAAAGTGTTGGCATCAAAAATGTACTGAAGGTACAAAATGTTTTAAAAATCACGACGCATTGTGAGTGTTGGATAAGGATTGATTGATATCAATATAAAATTACATTTTAGTGTTAGACAACACTTTCAGTTTTAAAAGTGTCAAGGTTATTTTGTTTTGATCTAATAACTAATTACACGTGACGAGATGTCTCCACTCCAGGTCTGTACAAAGATGTTGACCAGGGAAATGATATCTCAATAAATGTCAGACTGCCCAGGACATTGGATAACGCCAAAGACATATCTGGCATTTGTCCTTCTTACTACTGGGCCCAACGACACGAAAACATCTGATGTCCATTGTTATGTTATAATTGTCCAATCAGAATGCGACTAATGTATTCTGTAACTCCATATATCTGTGAAGTTATGTTTTGTATGGGCAGAGAAACTATTCTTTCATTACAACTAACAGAAAACGGACTTACACTGTGTGGACTCATTTCTTGTGTGCGAGTACTTTAATATTTTGGGGAAAACTGTCTATTCATATGGAATATAATAATCTTTCCATCAGTGAGCTTGTAGATCGTCTATTTTCAAACAGCCAAGGTATAAAATAGGGCTAAAGTGGTTTATGTTTCATAATATTATAATTTATATCTGCAAAGTAACTAGTAACTAAAGTTTTCAAATAAATGTAGTGGAGTAAAAGTACAATATTTGGATCCGAGATGTATAGTGGAGTAGAAGTAAAAGTGTTTGAAATTGGAAATACCGGTACTCAAGTAGAGTACAAATACCTAAAAACTCTACTTATAGTTACTTTACACCACTGGTGGTGGACACGGAAAAACAAATAACAAAAACAAAACTAACCAATTTATAATGGTATGACTGGTAAGGCTCTGCAGATTGCTCTGACTTCATGGCCTCCGAGGCTGCGACTCCCCGTCCTGACAGCCATTTGTAACTTTGGCAAAGTGAGACAAGAAACCTTCTGAGCGGGAGGCCTGCCCTCCGCTAGAGATAAGGCAACAGCTGCAAGGGGGGGGGGGGGGGGGGGGGGGGGGGGAGAGAGAGAGAGAGAGAGAGAGGGCGAGAGCACTGAGAAATAATAAATTACGCACCAAAAAAAAGGAGGGATGAAATTAAAAATCATGGAGTCAGAGGTCTTCCGAGCTGACGGTTGACTTTAGCCAGACACAGAGTGAGGAGAAGAGGACTGTTTGTGTGTGTGTGTGTGTGTGTGTGTGTGTGTGTGTGTGTGTGTGTGTGTGTGTGTGTGTATGTGTGTGTGCTCCAGACATCATGCTTTTATCAATAACAGACTCCTTGCTAAAACCCACAAACAAGAGCATGTGTGAGAGAACGGCCCCCGGAAGGACTGATGCATCATTATTATTATTCACGGGGACCCGTTTTTATCCTTATCCAAGTCGTTGTTTGTTGTTATTATTACGGCTTTCGTAAAGGTGACACGAAAATACGGAAGCAGCGCTGCTGCTGCTACTACTGTGCTAACACAAAACAAAACAAAAAACGAAATCCCTTTGGTGTTAATTCGTGCCGTAATCGCTCCTACAGTATACGATAACAGTTTCCCTATGGTAATGTCGTTCGATTAAAAAAGTATCAACCCTTATATACACCCCCCCCCCACTAGGGATGGGACGATACGTGATATTATCGTTTATCGTGATAAAAAACACTCATGATAATCGTGTATCGTAGAGATTTAATTTATCGTGATATCGTCCTCTGTCATGCACTGGGATAAATTTACCTTTTATTTGCCGAGCTGCATATCCGCCCGGTACCACTTAAACCCACTATAATTGGTAAAAGGAACTTATAATATATACACTTGATACAGGCTTTTTTTTCACTATCAAATGTCTTTTCCAAAAAATAGCAGATCTACAAGCTCACAACGCGTTGCGATGCGTTGTGAGCTTGTAGATCGGCTGTTTTTGGGAAAATGTTCCACCCCAGGTTAATGGCTTTTGATTATCGTGATAATATCGTAAATCGCGATTTCTTTTGTCACAGTAATCGTGATATGACATTTTCAAATCGTCCCATCCCCCCCCCTCCCCCTCCCCCCTCTAAACAAAGCAACAGAGCATACCACGCAGTTAAAGCACCGGCCGCAACACAGCCTGCAGCAATTACCAACGTATAGTCCCTCTGTGTTCTTCCCTGACGATGGGCTGGAGTGGTGTTTCTTGTGTTCTCTCTGACTTTGTTTTGACTGCTTGTCTCAGTGAAAGACCATCATTTGGAGGTTTTTCTCATCATCTGTTTGATATTAGTGGTGGGGAACACATGGCCATTCAAAGGCAGGGCCCTGTGTGACATCATGGACCACAAGGCAGAGAGTGTGGATCGTCAAGCAGAGACCCCTCCGAGCCCCCGAGGCCTTCCCACTCCTTAAACACTGTACCTGAACTCAGAGCCTTCTCTTCTCTTCCACTTCTCCTTGTCGCATTGTTCCTTCATGCCGGATAAAAACCCACAGCCAAACCTGGATCACTGCCTCTCTGACACTTGCCTTTCAACGACCGGGGCCCTGTTTCATGTAAAGTGAAATGTGACAATTGTTTGAATCTGAGATGAACTCAGTGGGTTTTTTTTTACATTGTTTTACTGTTTCTAATGCAGTGAATCTCAATTTTATTTCAGGGACCCCTAGTTTGATATGCATTAAACCACAGACCCCCATTTGAAACCAGTGAAAACATGGACGCCATTCTGTAATATCCTCAGCGTTTGTTTAACTCTAAAGCAGCGTCCAAACCTGAAGCTATTTCTTCTATTCTAGTCACTTCTATCACTTCACTTTGGTCGCGCAGGTTCGCGTTGGTAAAAAATCATGTCCCGTTGGAATCAAGGCGAAACACACGGAAAAAAGGGAGTCCCAACTCCAAACACCAAAAACATGTCCGTGTCTCCGGACAACATCAACACTGATTGGCTGTCAGGACGCGATGGGTGGAGTGGGGGTGAAGCGAAGGTCGCTTCAGTTGGATTTTTTCAAGATCTTAAAGTGAGGAAGGCACTTGCATGGAGGGCCCTGAATGGCATGGCTAGTGTATGGAACTCCAACCTCCCCCGACAAACCAACCTCAGCTTCTTATATGCGACGGTAGAGTCTGTTCTCCTATATGGCAGTGAATGCTGGACCCTGAAGCCAACTCTGCAGAAGTCTCTAGATGGGTGCTACACCAGAATGTTACGTGTAGTGCTCAACATCAGCAAGGGTACACATGTTACCAACAAGAATCTGTATGCTGGAATATTAAGGGTGAGCGATAAAATAGCAGCCAGGAGAATGAGACTTGCAGGACACTGCCAAAGACACCAAGAGCTGCCAGCCAGCAAACTGGTGCTGTGGGAACCAACACATGGGCACCGGTCACGAGGACGTCCCACACTAACATATGTGGATGTACTCAAGAAAGACGCAGGAGCGCAAAGCACCAACGAGCAGGCTGGATGTATGGAGAACTGGGATGACTGGAAGCGACGATGGAAGGCTCGCCTGAGGACGACCTAGAGAGAGAAGTGGGGCGTTGATACAAGGCGACCGTTCGCGCCGTTCACGCCGCCCGTTCGCACAGCGCTCGGTCGTGCGTTGTCTCGTCTTTGCATTCACTTTGTATGTAATCGCGCCGCTCGAACTGTCCAGGTTTGAACCCAGCTTGAGAGTTACAGAGCCTTAAAAAAGGGTCCATTTGGACCCTCAGTGGTCTCCAGAGGACGAAGAAACACTGCAGTGAAGGCCTCTTTACACTGACCAAGTCCAAACACAGCTTCAGGAGCTGCAAGTTAAACTCCCTAACTAAACTACAGTGTATGGATATAAGTCAGTGTTCTCAAAGTGGGGTACAGGGGGGAAATTGCCAGTCTACAGGCTCACAATGCATCATTGCATTATCAGATTTTCTTTTCCAGATATTATATATATATATTATTTAAAAAAAAACATTTAGAAAAAACTCTTATGCACAAAAATGTTCTTCTCAAAGGGGTCCGCAACTTAAAATCGCACCTGTGCAAAGTGAGCAGTGTTCCCTTCGCATGTTATCAAACACGACACATATACAAGGAGATACGCAATATTTGGGCCGTTCTGTCCGTGATGTTAGTTATCTCTATACATGAAGTTTTGTGCTCATACGGAAACTCATACAGACACTCATGAGAGGCTAGAACCGTTAAAAAAAAATCAACATCAACATGGGGGTCCTTGACATAAAAACGTTTAAGAACCAGCACGATACAAGTAATGCACACTTTTAATTCTGACTGTGATTAGGATGTAAAAGAAAAAAGAAAAGAAAAAAAAAAAAAAAAAAAAGAAAAGTCCATTCGAAGGACAAGGACTGTAAATTAGTGCTGATTCAGAGATAGCAGAAGTGAGAGTTCTGGCTACAACGGCAGGCAGACGAGACATTAGCCTGGGGAGTAAAAGTAATGACGCCCAATTTGGCCCTCACACCTGTTTATGTTGGAGCGGGCCGGCAAAGCGCTGCTCGTAAAACACCAGCGAGGTTAATGCTCATGCGGTGACGCCCTCGCGTTTAGGAAGGCCCACCGCGCATATAGCAGGCCCACCGCACCGCGCAGCGCGCTAGCAGTAAGGACAGCATCAGCAGTCTGCTGCAGGCCACGGGATGGCTCTGCTCTAACCCCATGCACTTCTGTGTGTTCGTGTGTGCGTGTGTCTGTTTGTTTAATTCTGCTGTCCAATATTTTGTATTTGTCTGTTCAACTCCCCTCACTGTCAGGCCGAAACCTTGTATCTCCGAGTTTACAGTTTACAGTTTAGGCATTTAGCAGACGCTTTTAATCCAAAGCGATTTACAATAAGCAGGTAATACACATCACTATAATAAGCAAGATAATCTGTCAGTACATTAACAACAATATAACAATATAACAAATGCATAGGAATATCAATCTAGAAAAACAATAACAAAGGTAGACCACGCACCTAATTGGTAAAAACCCTAACCCTAACCCTAAAACCTAAAAAATGCTATCTAGCTTCATGTATGGTCATTGAGGGAAGGGGGAGTGTTACAGTAGTGCTATGGGTTTAGGTGGAGTCTGAAGAGGTGAGTCTTCAGTCCACGGCAGAAGCTAAGGAGTGAGTCTGTAGTTCTAAGTGTGACAGGGAGTTTATTCCACAGTTTGGGGGCCAGGAGGGCCCCCAGTTTCATTCAATTTCATCATACAAAAGTGACGCACAAATGTAGTGAAAATATTTCCACTATGTTAAATTGTTTTCAAAATAATAACACAAAAGCAAGGTTTTGGACGTACAAGGTTTCCACCCGACAACGGCAATATGATTGTTTTCTGTGTGCGTGTATGCGTTTCGAGCTTGTAAATCTGCTATACTCTTTGCCGCTTTGAATCCTGAAGTCTTTTGGAACACACGTGAGGTTTCCACCCGTCAGAGACCATATTATCGTATTGTGCGCGCGCGTGCGCGCGTGTGTGCACGCGCGCGTGTTGGTCTATTGCTTTACATACAGATGCTGTGTGATTGTGTGCGTCTGCACGTCGCTAGCCCGCCTACGCAGACAGACAGAGGGATCCTTTAGGGAAGTGGGTTTCTCTCTCTCTCTCTCTCTCCTCGCGGAGAGGTTTTTTCGGTGGGGTAGAGTTCGAGGACGGCGGCCCACACTCAGTGTCCAGCGCACGGTGGGCCGGGCAGGCCACTTGCTCGCTCTTGCTCGTGGTGGTGGTGGTGGTGGTGGGCCCAGGCCACGGCGTATCCTTGAGGTTATTTTCTCTCCTCACGTCCTGTTTGCACGAAGAAGAAGCAGCCAGGTTGTTGGAGGGTTCTAAAAGCAGACTCCACCTATTTAGGGAGGGACTATGGTAGTGGTTCCCCCCCGCCCCCCCTTCCGGAAATAATCATATTTTGAACTGGGGACCCCCCACCCTGATAAGCACTTGCGGAATGTAAGTTATTGTGAAAATAGCAGATCTCGCAGATAACAATTGTTGCCTCTTTCTCATATTAGTTGACAGTTTGGCCAATGTTTGACCAGTTTTTATACATAGTTTGTTGATTACTTTTGACGCAGTAACTGTCTTTTTCTTTTCTTTCTTTTTGGAGGTATTCAAAAGGTCTTAAAAGTCCTTAAATTGTCACTTTACTGTCATCTGGGGTGTGGGGAGTAGGGACCCCCCAATATCATGAGGGGACCCCGACCCACAAAGGACCCTTCAGGCCGAGCAGTCACCCAACCTCTTTCTTTTACAAGCCACAGGCTACTGTATTTTCAAACAATTTGTACTTTTACATTTGGTACTTTGGTAGCACTTTAAACGAAGGTGCTGTTAATAAACATTTATTAACATATAATAAACATTTATTAACAATTAATAAAATCATTTATTAATGTTAATAATTGTATCTATAAGACAGTTATTAATTTTTATAAGGAATTTAATAAACATTTATTAACAGTTAAGAGGATGTTAACTCATTTGCTGCCATTTAACAATACCTTCGTACTCCAATCCTGCCAAACTGTCTCCATAGACTTCCATGTAATTCATAGTGCACGGATCATGCACACCCATGCCTAGATAATGCACCACGTGTGTCCACATTGCTCACAGCTTTCAAACAAAAGAATCCGAATGGAAATCCGTTCAGGCATTCATGAGATAGCAGCCACTATGTTTTACACTGTTGTGAGCTTGGAGGTCTGCTACCTGAGTTGTATGGGGGTTGTATGGGGGTTAAACAAGCAATTTCGCGATCACTATCATGCCTACTAACGTTTTTGGGGTCCAAAAAAAAAAAAAAAAAAAAGATTTTTTTTTTTTTTTTTTCTTTTCAAAATGGCGGCCATTCTCGGGTTCCTCGGGCGTGGCAGGGAGGGACATCCCAAAATTCTCGGGTTCCTCGGGCTTGGCAGGGTATGAGTTAATAAGACAATTTATAACTGTTAATAAGTGCTTTATAAGACACTTATTATTTCTTTATAAACATTTGTAAGGCATTCAATAAAGTTAATAGTAGGTTTATTAGACATTTATTAACTTTTAATTGCTTATTTCTAAGACACTTGAAAAAAACGTTTTCATTTTTCTAAAACGTTTTAAGGAATTAATAAACATTCATAAACTGTTAATAACCTTTAATAAAAGTTATTAAGATATTTACACAGCATTAAGTAACAGTTTAATAGATGTTAATAATATATGTACATAGCATTAATTAACCGTTATGAGTTTACTGAACCGTTGGTAAGGGAACTAATAAACCTTAATAAATTGATAATATATTAAGGTTACTAAAAAAGGGTCTTATAAACGGTAACAAATCCTTATTAGACGCTTGAAAACTAAATTTATTCTTAATAAATGTTTATAAGAACTGTAAAAATCATTAATAATATTTATTAAATGTTAACACATGTTAATAAGATGTTTATAAAGCTTTACTTAACCGTTAACAGGTTACCCTAAGTTAACCTAACCGTTGGGAAGGGATCTAATGAAAATTAATAAACTGTTTATAATATATTATAAAACTGTTAATGGGGTATGAAATAGTCTTATGCACTTGGGGGGTAAAGAGGAACGGTCATTTACTATAATTAAACAAACCTTTATAATGTGTTTTATTAACTAGAAAAAAGACTTATAAACATCAACAACTTGTTAACAATGTCTTTATTAACACTTAAATAGGCAGGAACAGTCATCTATAAACATTTATAAACAGCTAGTTCGTTTAAAGTGGGAACAGTCATCTATAAACATTTATAAACCTCTTACAACAAATAAACAGTGTCTTATTAACAATAACAAATACTTAACAATGCACTTATTAAAGTGTGAACAGTCATCTATAAACATTTATAAACAGCTAGTTCGTTTAAAGTGGGAACAGTCATCTATAAACATTTATAAACCTCTTACAACAAATAACGGTGTCTTATTAACAATAACAAATACTTAACAATGCACTTATTAAAGTGTGAACAGTCATCTATAAACATTTATAAACAGCTAGTTCGTTTAAAGTGGGAACAGTCATCTATAAACATTTATAAACCTCTTACAACAAATAAACGGTGTCTTATTAACAATAACAAATAAATAACAATGCACTTATTAAAGTGTGAACAGTCATCTATAAACATTTATAAACAGCTAGTTCGTTTAAAGTGGGAACAGTCATCTATAAACATTTATAAACCTCTTACAACAAATAAACAGTGTCTTATTAACAATAACAAATACTTAACAATGCACTTATTAAAGTGTGAACAGTCATCTATAAACATTTATAAACAGGTAGTTCGTTTAAAGTGGGAACAGTCATCTATAAACATTCATAAACCCTTTAACAACAACTAAACAGTGTCTTATTAACATCAACAAATTGTTAACAATGCACTTATTAACGATTAGACATTTCACATCTAACATTGCCAGAATACATTGTTACACAAGTTGATTTACCAATTATCTTACCAGGGAAGGATTATGTGGGGAAACAACAATCAAATGTGAAAGAATGATGGCATATAAAAACAATGTTTTAACCAAGGAAGCACTTACATTATTTGTTTTCCCTATAGAACCTGCCTTACTTTTGTGCAAGTTCTCTACTATAGAATAAACACTACAATATTAAAGGACCACTTCACCGATTTACACCCTTTTTTGTTCATATACTTGGTCCTAACTAATGCTCATTATGTTTTGCTATCATTGGCTGTGAACAGTTCAGACACCGGCCTACTAGTGACATCCTATTCCACGGACAGGACCCTAACGAAGCAATTATGGTCCTAAGGGTCAAATTCGTTCTCCTGCTATACCACTAAAATGTGGAACACCCTACTGAAGGCCTTAAAGGAGTGCAAATCCCTAACGTGCTTTAAAACGGCCCTGAAAAACCACTTACAGGCGGCAGCTGCTCCAAACTGGTAACAACTATCCTGTCCTAACCTTACCCCCCCCCCCCACCCCCAGACCCTCCTATTGTAAATAACTTTTGCACTGTTTTTGTTTCTTTTGTTTACAAGTGCTTTTCTGATATAGATCTACTGCACAGTACTGTGTTCTATCTGTCTGTCATTCAATGTTATGAGTTAAAGAGAAGGATCTCAACGGAAATAAGCATCGCCTTACCAGAGTTTCCTTTTTGTTGACCTTGTATCAGTGTTATGAAACTGTACCTTTTCCTATGCAAAATTTCTAATACATAACTCAATCAATCAATCATCGATGGGAAAGTTATTGTGGGCATTCTATTCCTGGAAAGATCGCATGATGAAAAAGTAGACATTGTGTTTTAAAAACTATGACAACAATGATGTCACTGGTAGGCAGGTGTCCACAGACATTGACAGAGTAGATAATGTTTTTTTTTCTTCATTTTGAGCATTTGTGTGTTCCAATTAGGCTATATGAACATGGAGAAAATGTTGCCAGTTGACTAAAAGGTTGTGTCCAATTTGGGTATTAAAATAAATGCCAATGCATTCCTCCTACTGATGTTCTATCCTACTGGCTCATCTGCCAGTGCAGAGCCTCCATCAGAAGGACATCCTCAAATTCAAGTGGAAATTGAATCATATCATATTTGCTAGTAGTATGAGACAAAACATCAAGATGACCGGAGCTTGGCGTGCAGAAAGTCACTTTCACCATTTATCTTACTTTTTACTGGCACAAACAGAAGTAGTAATATTTTTGGTCTAGTGACTTCCTTTGCAACTAATATAATATCAGTCCAGTTTGTGTACAACTATCGCCGTACACTTCTTCCTCCTGCCATCGCTTGAAGGCGAGGAGCTTGAGGAATTTGAGGCGAAGGTGGCAGAGGTCAAGTAGCTGGACTCGGACGGTGACTTGAAAGAGGTTGGAGACTCATTTCTTGGTGCTTCTAGATGCTGCGACAACAAAATACAAAATGTACATTAATAGAAGGTTCGGAGTCTTTCAGCATTTTAGACATGTTTTGTTCATAAATATGTTACAGTTCAGTATTTCTTTCTTTTCTTTTTTTTTCACCGCCACCATGAAGCTGATTTGAACATTTTAAACTGGCATTTCTTCCTCTGCCTAGGGAATGTGTGTGCAATATTTCACTTGCATTGCACTCTGTGTTCATGATTTGAGGCATTTTGTTCAAAAGGGAGCACACTTGCAAACTTTGGAAGCCAATCTTAGCCAAACAGGATGGAATTTGAAAAATCTGAAAGACCTGTTTCGTTTAATAACACCGATTGGCGTGATTTTTGGACAAAATCGGTAGAAGTACTGTCCAAAAATTTGTTTTGCACACATTAGCCTCCTGGTGGCGCCATAACAGGCCCATGCCGAAAATTGTGCAGAGGTTCTGCTCTGGCACCCAAGGAGTGTGAGTGCTCAGTTTCGGCCTGGCAGAGAAAATGGGTTTGTAAAAATCTGCCTCCTGGTGGCGCTATAACAGCAGAGGTTCAAATAATTCTTTTTATCTTCACCTATTACAGAGGGGACGGAAGTGCAGCAGGACCATTTTAGTAATACATTTATACTGAAAATGTAAATAATGAATAAATAAATATATATATTTTTTGAATCCAGCAAAAATGTCATGGACCCCCTGCAGTACCTCCGGGCACCCTAGGGGTGGTGGACCCCCTGTTGAGGAACTCTGATTTAAGTCTTGAGAGTATAAAATGAAAACAAATTGGCTTGCTCTTGCTCTCAAGGTCCATTGGGTTACCAACTCTCCTTCATTTAGCTGGGGACCACCTGGAACCCCCTCAAGGACCACTGTTGGTCCCCGGACCGCTGGTTGAAAACCACTGCCCTATTAGATGCAATATTATCCTTTTTAATACTGTATTAATTCCCATTATAACGTATGTATTCCCCTTTAAAGGTGATACACTATGAAATTTCACTTTTCCTATTTTAAAACCTTTTTTTGGGGTCCCACTAGCACCTTCTATCCTCACAAAGTCCCATTTCTAACCGTTGTGTCTTGCTCTGGTTTTGAGAAGGCGAAGGTTAAAAGTATCCCACGGGTTCTCAAAACAGGCTATTTTTTTGGGTGGGGGGGGGGGGGGGGGGCGCAGTTCAGGCCAAAGGTGGTACTGCAGCTGAAATGCTCTGAGAGCCATTCAAAAATGAGAGAGGCTCTCTCTTCAGGAGTGGTAATTTAGCCTCAAACCTTTTGAAAAACGTTTTTGGGACATAAAAAATATGACATAAATACTTAAATGCATGGTGTATCACCTTTAACTATGAATTGAACTAGTAATACTTACTCAATAGCAATGTAGTTGTAGCTACTACAGAGCATCACAGTGACTTAATCCATTCAAACCGAGTGGTTTTGATTTAGGGATGTCACCGAATAATCGATTTTCGAATAATCGATCGATTAATCAATAATTGATTTTAATATTTCATAATCGAAAATCGAAAAAATATTAATATTTTTTTCCCCTTTTTTTTTAATACTATTTTTTGGCTTAGTTAGTTAGTTTCAACCAAAATATAGGCTAATAATAGTATTAATGATAATAGTAAATGGCCATTGATTTATTATTCACACCAGCACCAACTGTAAACTGTGTAGACTGTAGAGTGAAGGAGCAGAGCAGAGTGGCAGCTGACTGCTACACTCTCCCCTCCCCCCTGTCTCAGACACAGGTGTGATTGATTCAGGCTTGATTGTTTGGTACTTGGTAGCCATCATCAAAGAAAAGGGAAAACAGCGTTCTCTGTATCGTAAGCATCACTGAATCTGTTCTTGAGAGATTACACTGACACACTAAAAAGAAAGATGAAGAGTAGTAGTTAGGCTACCAATTACCTGAAGAGCCATGTTGTACATATGTAAATGTGCATTGAAATCCAGTAAAAAAAAAACGAAAAACAGAAGAAAGAAAAACGTTTTATTTATTTATTTTTTATTTTATTTTTTTATTAAAAAATCATAATAATTAATAATCGATTTTCGATTAATAATCGATTATTGCTATAGAATAATCGATTTTGATAAAGGTCCATTTTTGACATCCCTAGTTTTGATGTAGACACATTATGTAAACTAAACAATAAGTGCTTGGCTAGCCTGCTGCAACACCACATTTGATACAGTTAGCTAGATTTAATAGCTTAAATAGCTTCTCATACATTACCACAATGATACAGAGTGCACCAAAGCATGTTTCAACAATAGACACAAAGGTCTCAAACCCCTCATTGTTTTTAAGAAAGATATCTGGGCATAAATAGGAAGCAAATGAGCTAGCAGCAGGGATAGCAACAGGCCTGAGGCCTGTATGCTAGCTATGTGTTATCAACACAATTACTTTTCCCTTCAGGTTCACAAACTCAAATGAGAAAAGTTCTTGTTAGCTTACCAAGGGAGATGCATCAAAGACCAATGCTGTGCTGCTCTTGCAGTGAATAAAGGTGAAGAAGAAAAAAAAAAAACGTTTTCACTGAGGTAGTGTGCTAACCAAATAATTAGCAAAAACGATTTTGCTTCTTTCTCTCTAAAAGTATCTTTCTTCATAAACCTTCTAGTTCTGTTCAATCAAAGTCACTTCTCAATCAAACATCTTCACTTCAGAATGAATTGTGTTCACTCAGAAAACCATCTCATGTCCTCTCTCATGCATGCAGCAGAAAAACAAGGAAGCATGTCTACACTTCCTGGTCCAGAAAGTAAAAAACAGGGCGGTCCTTAGCACCTGATTGGCCAACTCAGCCAACTCACAGCAAGCAATGTTCTTATTGGCTCCCCCTGTTAGATTGACTGCTGCTCTCACCAATCACACTCCATGTCATTTTAGCACCAAACATTTAACCCCTGAAATGCCAGTTCAGTTATTGTGCTGAGATGACCTGGTTTTAGATTATTTGTTGGTTTATTTCATCACATACTTAGGTGACTATTAAATATGTTGATGGCCTATTTATTGCGACCGTTAGGTCGCAGTTACTTGCACTCCTATATACTATCCAAACCTCCACCGGCTGTCAGTCCGTCCCTCTGTCAGTCAGTCTGTCAGTCTGTCAGTCACACGTCACACGTCACACTTTTCCCCTGCTCATATCTCCGCAACCGTTGCCCCGATCCATGCCACATTTTGCACACACACTCCTTGCCTGCCAAACCACAACCTCCACCCATCAAATCTCACATGGCCCTCTTCTAGCGCCACCATGAGGCAGATTCTTGCAAAACACATTTTTGGACACTGCTCCTACAATTTTTGCCCTAAAATCACGCAAATCGGTACACAGTATATCTACACTCATGTCATCAACATGGATCTTTCCCATGTAGCGCCACCTTCAGGCCGATTTTTTAAAACACATTTTTGGACACTGCTCCTACAGATTTTGCCCTAAAATCACGCAAATCGCTACACAGTATGTCTACACTCATGTCATCAACATGGATCTGTCCCATATAGCGCCACCTTCAGGCCGATTTTTTAAAACACATTTTTGGACACGACTCCTACAGATTTTGCCCTAAAATCACGCAAATCGCTACACAGTATGTCTACACTCATGTCATCAACATGGATCTGTCCCATATTGCGCCACCATCAGGCCGATTTTTTCAAACACATTTTTGGACACTGCTCCTACAATTTTTGCCCTAAAATCACGCAAATCGGTACACAGTATATCTACACTCATGTCATCAACATGGATCTGTCCCATATAGCGCCACCTTCAGGCCGATTTTTTTAAACACATTTTTGGACACTGCTCCTACAGATTTTGCCCTAAAATCACACAAAGCGGTACACAGTATCTCTACTGTCATGCAATCTACATGCACATTGCTATGGCAAAAGAAATAAAAAAAATAAACAATTTTAGTCAAGTTTCCGGATGGGGACCCAAATCAATGGGAGTACATTTATTGTTATCAAATTATTGTCTTAGGAATGCAACAAAAACTCAAACATTTTTTATTGAACTCAAGTCTCCATAGCAAGAGTAATCAATAGGAACCACTCCTTTAATACGCCCTAATCATTTATGCCATTAACATGATTTGCCTTCAGCACTTTAAATAAGAACATTTTCTGAAATCCTGCTTAGTCTAAGTAGGTTGTGAATTTCTGTGTACCAGTATTTCTATATTGTACAAAAGGTAAAAGTACTCATTATGCAGAATGTCCCATTTCAAGTTTTCATCTTTCGACATCTTTTGAAAATAGCTGATCTACAAGCTCGTAATGGGTCGCATCGCAAGCATGTAGATCAGCTATTTTCAAATGGCCAAAACCGATATACAGCCTAGCTGAAGTGCATAATGTAAGTTTTGTAATACTAATCTAAATCTACAAAGTAACTAGTAACTAAAGTGTTCAAATAGATGTAAGTAAAAGTACTATATTTGAATCCGAGATGTAGTAGTGGAGTAAAAATAAAAGTGTTGGAAGTTGGAAATACTCTTGTAAAGTACACACATCTCAACATTGTACTTAGCCTACAGTATTTAGGTAAATGTACTTAGTTAATTTACTTAAACCACGGTGTAGGCTAAGCCAGGATTAAATGACATATGAATAATGGGGAGATAAGCGACCGTCAGATCACATGTACCGCTTTGTGTGATTTTAGGGCAGAATCTGTAGGAGCAGTGTCCAAAAATGTGTTTTTCAAAGATCAGCCTGATGGTGGCGCTAGATAGGACAGATGCGTGTTGATGGCATGAGTGTAGAGATACTGTGTACCGCTTTGCGTGATTTTAGGGCAAAATCTGTAGGAGCAGTGTCCAAAAAAAAGTGTTTTGCAAGTATGGGCCTCACATGGCGCTAGAAGAGGGTCATTTGAGAAATGAGGGGTGGAGGTTGTGGGCATGACTGTAGAGATACTGTGTACCGCTTTGTGTGACTTTAAGTAGGGCAAATTCTGTAGGAGCAGTGTCCAAAAATGTGTTTTGCAAAGATCGGCCTAATGGTGGTGCTAGATAGGACAGATACATGTTGATGGCATGAGTGTAGAGGAGAAAAGTGTGACGTGACTGACAGGCAGACAGATAGACAGCCGGTGGAGGTTTTCATAGTAACTGCGACCTGATTTTCCTACTCTGTAACAAACCAGTAAGACTCCCTAATCGGGAGATAAGCGACCGTTGGTCAAATAGGCAAAAAATGTGTTTTTCCAAAATCGTACTGATGGTGGCGCTAGATGGGACAGATCCATGTTGATGACATGAGTGTAGACATACTGTGTACCGATTCGCGTGATTTTAGGGCAAAATCTGTAGGCTACAAGCAGTGTCCAAAAATGTGTTTGAAAAAATCGGCCTGATGGTGGTGCTATATGGGACAGATCCATGTTGATGAGATGAGTGTAGACATACCGTGTACCGATTTGCGTGATTTTAGGCCAAAATCTGTAGGAGCAGTGTCCAAAAATGTGTTTTAAAAAATCGGCCTGAAGGTGGCGCTAAATGGGACAGATCCATGTTGATGACAGGAGTGTAAACATACTGTGTACCGATTTGCGTGATTTTAGGGCAAAAATTGTAGGAGCAGTGTCCAAAAATGTGTTTGAAAAAATCGGCCTGATGGTGGCGCTATATGGGACAGATCCATGTTGATGACATGAGTGTAGACATACTGTGTAGCGATTTGCGTGATTCTAGGGAGAAATCTGTAGGAGTCGTGTCCAAAAATGTGTTTTAAAAAATCGGCCTGAAGGTGGCGCTATATGGGACAGATCCATGTTGATGACATGAGTGTAGACATACTGTGTAGCGATTTGCGTGATTTTAGGGCAAAATCTGTAGGAGCAGTGTCCAAAAATGTGTTTTAAAAAATCGGCCTGAAGGTGGCGCTACATGGGAAAGATCCATGTTGATGACATGAGTGTAGATATACTGTGTACCGATTTGCGTGATTTTAGGGCAAAAATTGTAGGAGCAGTGTCCAAAAATGTGTGTTGCAAGAATCTGCCTCATGGTGGCGCTAGAAGAGGGCCATGTGAGATTTGATGGGTGGAGGTTGTGGTTTGGCAGGCAAGGAGTGTGTGTGCAAAATGTGGCATGGATCGGGGCAACGGTTGCGGAGATATGAGCAGGGGAAAAGTGTGACGTGTGACGTGTGACTGACAGACTGACAGACTGACTGACAGAGGGACGGACTGACAGCCGGTGGAGGTTTGGATAGTATATAGGAGTGCAAGTAACTGCGACCTAACGGTCGCAATAAATAGGCCATCAACATATTTAATAGTCACCTAAGTATGTGATGAAATAAACCAACAAATAATCTAAAACCAGGTCATCTCAGCACAATAACTGAACTGGCATTTCAGGGGTTAAATGTTTGGTGCTAAAATGACATGGAGTGTGATTGGTGAGAGCAGCAGTCAATCTAACAGGGGGAGCCAATAAGAACATTGCTTGCTGTGAGTTGGCTGAGTTGGCCAATCAGGTGCTAAGGACCGCCCTGTTTTTTACTTTCTGGACCAGGAAGTGTAGACATGCTTCCTTGTTTTTCTGCTGCATGCATGAGAGAGGACATGAGATGGTTTTCTGAGTGAACACAATTCATTCTGAAGTGAAGATGTTTGATTGAGAAGTGACTTTGATTGAACAGAACTAGAAGGTTTATGAAGAAAGATACTTTTAGAGAGAAAGAAGCAAAATCGTTTTTGCTAATTATTTGGTTAGCACACTACCTCAGTGAAAACGTTTTTTTTTTCTTCTTCTTCACCTTTATTCACTGCAAGAGCAGCACAGCATTGGTCTTTGATGCATCTCCCTTGGTAAGCTAACAAGAACTTTTCTCATTTGAGTTTGTGAACCTGAAGGGAAAAGTAATTGTGTTGATAACACATAGCTAGCATACAGGCCTCAGGCCTGTTGCTATCCCTGCTGCTAGCTCATTTGCTTCCAATTTATGCCCAGATATCTTTCTTAAAAACAATGAGGGGTTTGAGACCTTTGTGTCTATTGTTGAAACATGCTTTGGTGCACTCTGTATCATTGTGGTAATGTATGAGAAGCTATTTAAGCTATTAAATCTAGCTAACTGTATCAAATGTGGTGTTGCAGCAGGCTAGCCAAGCACTTATTGTTTAGTTTACATAATGTGTCTACATCAAAACTAGGGATGTCAAAAATGGACCTTTATCAAAATCGATTATTCTATAGCAATAATCGATTATTAATCGAAAATCGATGATTAATTATTATGATTTTTTAATAAAAAAATAAAATAAAAAATAAATAAAAAAAACGTTTTTCTTTCTTCTGTTTTTCGTTTTTTTTTACTGGATTTCAATGCACATTTACATATGTACAACATGGCTCTTCAGGTAATTGGTAGCCTAACTACTACTCTTCATCTTTCTTTTTAGTGTGTCAGTGTAATCTCTCAAGAACAGATTCAGTGATGCTTACGATACAGAGAACGCTGTTTTCCCTTTTCTTTGATGATGGCTACCAAGTACCAAACAATCAAGCCTGAATCAATCACACCTGTGTCTGAGACAGGGGGGAGGGGAGAGTGTAGCAGTCAGCTGCCACTCTGCTCTGCTCCTTCACTCTACAGTCTACACAGTTTACAGTTGGTGCTGGTGTGAATAATAAATCAATGGCCATTTACTATTATCATTAATACTATTATTAGCCTATATTTTGGTTGAAACTAACTAACTAAGCCAAAAAATAGTATTAAAAAAAAGGGGAAAAAAATATTAATATTTTTTCGATTTTCGATTATGAAATATTAAAATCAATTATTGATTAATCGATCGATTATTCGAAAATCGATTATTCGGTGACATCCCTAAATCAAAACCACTCGGTTTGAATGGATTAAGTCACTGTGATGCTCTGTAGTAGCTACAACTACATTGCTATTGAGTAAGTATTACTAGTTCAATTCATAGTTAAAGGTGATACACCATGCATTTAAGTATTTATGTCATATTTTTTATGTCCCAAAAACGTTTTTCAAAAGGTTTGAGGCTAAATTACCACTCCTGAAGAGAGAGCCTCTCTCATTTTTGAATGGCTCTCAGAGCATTTCAGCTGCAGTACCACCTTTGGCCTGAACTGCGCCCCCCCCCCCCCCCCCCCCCACCCAAAAAAATAGCCTGTTTTGAGAACCCGTGGGATACTTTTAACCTTCGCCTTCTCAAAACCAGAGCAAGACACAACGGTTAGAAATGGGACTTTGTGAGGATAGAAGGTGCTAGTGGGACCCCAAAAAAAGGTTTTAAAATAGGAAAAGTGAAATTTCATAGTGTATCACCTTTAAAGGGGAATACATACGTTATAATGGGAATTAATACAGTATTAAAAAGGATAATATTGCATCTAATAGGGCAGTGGTTTTCAACCAGCGGTCCGGGGACCAACAGTGGTCCTTGAGGGGGTTCCAGGTGGTCCCCAGCTAAATGAAGGAGAGTTGGTAACCCAATGGACCTTGAGAGCAAGAGCAAGCCAATTTGTTTTCATTTTATACTCTCAAGACTTAAATCAGAGTTCCTCAACAGGGGGTCCACCACCCCTAGGGTGCCCGGAGGTACTGCAGGGGGTCCATGACATTTTTGCTGGATTCAAAAAATATATATATTTATTTATTCATTATTTACATTTTCAGTATAAATGTATTACTAAAATGGTCCTGCTGCACTTCCGTCCCCTCTGTAATAGGTGAAGATAAAAAGAATTATTTGAACCTCTGCTGTTATAGCGCCACCAGGAGGCAGATTTTTACAAACCCATTTTCTCTGCCAGGCCGAAACTGAGCACTCACACTCCTTGGGTGCCAGAGCAGAACCTCTGCACAATTTTCGGCATGGGCCTGTTATGGCGCCACCAGGAGGCTAATGTGTGCAAAACAAATTTTTGGACAGTACTTCTACCGATTTTGTCCAAAAATCACGCCAATCGGTGTTATTAAACGAAACAGGTCTTTCAGATTTTTCAAATTCCATCCTGTTTGGCTAAGATTGGCTTCCAAAGTTTGCAAGTGTGCTCCCTTTTGAACAAAATGCCTCAAATCATGAACACAGAGTGCAATGCAAGTGAAATATTGCACACACATTCCCTAGGCAGAGGAAGAAATGCCAGTTTAAAATGTTCAAATCAGCTTCATGGTGGCGGTGAAAAAAAAAGAAAAGAAAGAAATACTGAACTGTAACATATTTATGAACAAAACATGTCTAAAATGCTGAAAGACTCCGAACCTTCTATTAATGTACATTTTGTATTTTGTTGTCGCAGCATCTAGAAGCACCAAGAAATGAGTCTCCAACCTCTTTCAAGTCACCGTCCGAGTCCAGCTACTTGACCTCTGCCACCTTCGCCTCAAATTCCTCAAGCTCCTCGCCTTCAAGCGATGGCAGGAGGAAGAAGTGTACGGCGATAGTTGTACACAAACTGGACTGATATTATATTAGTTGCAAAGGAAGTCACTAGACCAAAAATATTACTACTTCTGTTTGTGCCAGTAAAAAGTAAGATAAATGGTGAAAGTGACTTTCTGCACGCCAAGCTCCGGTCATCTTGATGTTTTGTCTCATACTACTAGCAAATATGATATGATTCAATTTCCACTTGAATTTGAGGATGTCCTTCTGATGGAGGCTCTGCACTGGCAGATGAGCCAGTAGGATAGAACATCAGTAGGAGGAATGCATTGGCATTTATTTTAATACCCACAACCTTTTAGTCAACTGGCAACATTTTCTCCATGTTCATATAGCCTAATTGGAACACACAAATGCTCAAAATGAAAAAAAAAAAAAAAAAATTATCTACTCTGTCAATGTCTGTGGACACCTGCCTACCAGTGACATCATTGTTGTCATAGTTTTTAAAACACAATGTCTACTTTTTCATCATGCGATCTTTCCAGGAATAGAATGCCCACAATAACTTTCCCATCGATGATTGATTGATTGAGTTATGTATTAGAAATTTTGCATAGGAAAAGGTACAGTTTCATAACACTGATACAAGGTCAACAAAAAGGAAACTCTGGTAAGGCGATGCTTATTTCCGTTGAGATCCTTCTCTTTAACTCATAACATTGAATGACAGACAGATAGAACACAGTACTGTGCAGTAGATCTATATCAGAAAAGCACTTGTAAACAAAAGAAACAAAAACAGTGCAAAAGTTATTTACAATAGGAGGGTCTGGGGGTGGGGGGGGGGTAAGGTTAGGACAGGATAGTTGTTACCAGTTTGGAGCAGCTGCCGCCTGTAAGTGGTTTTTCAGGGCCGTTTTAAAGCACGTTAGGGATTTGCACTCCTTTAAGGCCTTCAGTAGGGTGTTCCACATTTTAGTGGTATAGCAGGAGAACGAATTTGACCCTTAGGACCATAATTGCTTCGTTAGGGTCCTGTCCGTGGAATAGGATGTCACTAGTAGGCCGGTGTCTGAACTGTTCACAGCCAATGATAGCAAAACATAATGAGCATTAGTTAGGACCAAGTATATGAACAAAAAAGGGTGTAAATCGGTGAAGTGGTCCTTTAATATTGTAGTGTTTATTCTATAGTAGAGAACTTGCACAAAAGTAAGGCAGGTTCTATAGGGAAAACAAATAATGTAAGTGCTTCCTTGGTTAAAACATTGTTTTTATATGCCATCATTCTTTCACATTTGATTGTTGTTTCCCCACATAATCCTTCCCTGGTAAGATAATTGGTAAATCAACTTGTGTAACAATGTATTCTGGCAATGTTAGATGTGAAATGTCTAATCGTTAATAAGTGCATTGTTAACAATTTGTTGATGTTAATAAGACACTGTTTAGTTGTTGTTAAAGGGTTTATGAATGTTTATAGATGACTGTTCCCACTTTAAACGAACTACCTGTTTATAAATGTTTATAGATGACTGTTCACACTTTAATAAGTGCATTGTTAAGTATTTGTTATTGTTAATAAGACACTGTTTATTTGTTGTAAGAGGTTTATAAATGTTTATAGATGACTGTTCCCACTTTAAACGAACTAGCTGTTTATAAATGTTTATAGATGACTGTTCACACTTTAATAAGTGCATTGTTATTTATTTGTTATTGTTAATAAGACACCGTTTATTTGTTGTAAGAGGTTTATAAATGTTTATAGATGACTGTTCCCACTTTAAACGAACTAGCTGTTTATAAATGTTTATAGATGACTGTTCACACTTTAATAAGTGCATTGTTAAGTATTTGTTATTGTTAATAAGACACCGTTATTTGTTGTAAGAGGTTTATAAATGTTTATAGATGACTGTTCCCACTTTAAACGAACTAGCTGTTTATAAATGTTTATAGATGACTGTTCACACTTTAATAAGTGCATTGTTAAGTATTTGTTATTGTTAATAAGACACTGTTTATTTGTTGTAAGAGGTTTATAAATGTTTATAGATGACTGTTCCCACTTTAAACGAACTAGCTGTTTATAAATGTTTATAGATGACTGTTCCTGCCTATTTAAGTGTTAATAAAGACATTGTTAACAAGTTGTTGATGTTTATAAGTCTTTTTTCTAGTTAATAAAACACATTATAAAGGTTTGTTTAATTATAGTAAATGACCGTTCCTCTTTACCCCCCAAGTGCATAAGACTATTTCATACCCCATTAACAGTTTTATAATATATTATAAACAGTTTATTAATTTTCATTAGATCCCTTCCCAACGGTTAGGTTAGGGTAACCTGTTAACGGTTAAGTAAAGCTTTATAAACATCTTATTAACATGTGTTAACATTTAATAAATATTATTAATGATTTTTACAGTTCTTATAAACATTTATTAAGAATAAATTTGGTTTTCAAGCGTCTAATAAGGATTTGTTACCGTTTATAAGACCCTTTTTTAGTAACCTTAATATATTATCAATTTATTAAGGTTTATTAGTTCCCTTACCAACGGTTCAGTAAACGCATAACGGTTAATTAATGCTATGTACATATATTATTAACATCTATTAAACTGTTACTTAATGCTGTGTAAATATCTTAATAACTTTTATTAAAGGTTATTAACAGTTTATGAATGTTTATTAATTCCTTAAAAACGTTTTAGAAAAATGAAAACGTTTTTTCAAGTGTCTTAGAAATAAGCAATTAAAAGTTAATAAATGTCTAATAAACCTACTATTAACTTTATTGTATGCCTTACAAATGTTTATAAAGAAATAATAAGTGTCTTATAAAGCACTTATTAACAGTTATAAATTGTCTTATTAACATCCTCTTAACTGTTAATAAATGTTTATTAAATTCCTTATAAACATTAATAACTGTCTTATAGATACAATTATTAACATTAATAAATGATTTTATTAATTGTTAATAAATGTTTATTATATGTTAATAAATGTTTATTAACAGCACCTTCGTTTAAAGTGCTACCGCAGTGGCCTATGGATACTTTTTTTTTTACTTAAAAACTTGAGTACTTTTTCCACCACTGCCCTCCATTGCAGGTGCATTCTGAGTTTCATCTCGATGACAGCATTAAAAGTTGAACTGAGTAAAAACATTGACGGCGTCCAAACCATTGACATTTTGAGAGGAACCAACTGCTGCCGTACTTCTGAGTGATCTGTTGTGAATTGATAAACCAAACATCAATATGCTCCACAGCTGAGACCACAGAACTTGATACTCCACAGCTGACATTTGGGAAATATTTGCATTTTAAATGTTTTGGTTAGGTCGTGCAGCACGCGAGACGTTGTCAACAACTTCAAGAAAATTGTTGAAAGTGTTTCAGAGAGAGCCGAAGAGTCGATATTTATAACATTGCAACTGGTGTTTGAACGAGAGCTTTTTGAGCTTCACAAGGGATTCCATGACGGAGGATCCATGGGAAAATAAGTGAGATCCGCATCAGGCTAAAACCGAAAAGGCAGATTATGTTTCTGTTCTTTCAACACCTATAAGTGCTGCATTGTACTGTAGCCTATTGAACTGTAATATATCAAGTGTTAAAGTAATCAAAAACGAATAATACTGTGTTTCGTCAAGTGCATTTGCACAAACCTGGAATGTGTTATTTAACCCATCCTAACTATTAGGAGCAGTGGCCAACTATTGAACAGCACCCGGGGAGCAGTTGGCAGGGGTTTGACACTAGCGGTTGCCTGACTGCCTGTGGCAAGTAATTAAAACGTTCGGGGAAGTTTTGTTTGCTTAGATTGCCCGACGGGCAAGTGCATTCTGTCTTCATTAAACATTGATGGGTATTTATGAATAACAATGCTACCCTTTTACAACTTGCAGCTGAACTCATTCTGGTTGTTCAAAGTGACTGCCGCCACTTGGCAGTTATCGATTGTCTTTTAACATTAATTTGTTAATACTTTACACGCACAAACACACAGTTTTGGTGGTATGCACTTGGGCCATATGTAAAATCGACCGAGTCATCGGGACTTGTCTGCTTGGCATTTCGTCACCTTATATTAAACTATAATGGCCTAAGTCATTTTTTTAGGAAAATTATATTTTTGCCTACATCAGCTCTTCATGACACTGGCCACCTCTGGTAAAATCTCCTATTCCTTTTATGGAGCCATTATACTAGTGTGACAAAATAGGCATTTCTTTGGCCTAAGTCACTGACTTGGGCCAAATTATTCACTGACTTAGACCAAAATAGGCATTTTCAGGTTTAAGTCAGGTTTAATCCTATTTAATCCTATTAACCTATCACTGCCATGGTCGTCAAACAGCTTTTCCGCTGGTTTACCCTATATACCCAGGAGTGATCCAAGGACTACAATTCCCAGAATGCCAGCAGAAATGACGTCAGCCCAGAATTCTCCTGCCAGTCGATGTGTTGAAGAATGATTAACATTTTGATTGATGTCATGAATACAAGGATATTTTGTAATCATTCTTTAACAAAGTCGATGTGAATTAAAAATCCTTGTCCTTTCCCATCCCATATGGAGCTGATGTCATCAATATTAAGCCCATATCTTGGAATGCCCATACAGTATATGGACAAATACTGTGTCAGTCTCATGTGGTCTATGATGTCAGACATCTATGTCAGCCATCTCCATATTGGGAAAAGTTACATTTTTAATTAAAGTCAATGGAGAAAATGAATTCATGAATACATTTAGATACATTAAACTACACTAGAAGCTCGGCCGCCCAGCGTCTAGTTGGCAACCTGGCCAACTCGGGAACGATGTAAATAGGGAGTGAATGCCCCACCCTTTAATGCAAACCCCATTATACCTTTTGTCATAGGATCCGTTTTCACCATCTGTTTATCTGTCCATTTATGCCCATAAATGGAGATATCTGTCTCAGCAAAATGCAAGAAATCGATTCCCGATTAAGCATTAAAGTCAAAGGATAAAATGAATTCATGAATACATTTAGATAAATTAAACTATATAAGGTATCTCTTAGCAAATTGCAAGGAATCGATTCCTGATGAAGCCGGTCGATTTGACATATGGCACAAGTGCGTGCCACCAAAACTGTGGGAGGAGTAGCGCGCGGCAAAATAACGTTTATCTAGGAGGGGAAAGATGGAATAAAACCGGACCAGTACTATAGTCTGGTTGTCCTGCAGTGGCAACCAGACCAATAAAGTGCTCCTCTTGTAAGCGGTTATGGACTGAGTGGAGATGACTGCAATATTATTATGTTCACAATGAAACAGCTGTGCTGCGACGCTCTCTGCTCTCCTGCTATGAAATGCTCCTTTAAGGGAGCAGATTCCATGGAGTGGACCAGGAATAGACAGCACCGGTGCACAGACAGCAGCCAGTGCATCATCACCATCCCTCCCTGTCTGGTCTGGTCTGTGGACAGAGCGGCGGTGGAGGCGACGATCGGGGCTCCTAGATGTGGGTCCCTCCACACGGAAAGTTCTAGCAGCAAAAACCCTCTGCTTTTCCATGCATAGCGCGTCACAAGTGGGGGGAAAGTGGGACTGAGTTACTAGGGCCCAAGGTGGAGGGGGCCTTAACTACTTAATAATTTAGCTGTTGAAAAATAGCAGATATACAAGCTCACAGAGTGCACACAATTCAATTCAAAGGAGCTTTATTGGCATGAGAAAACATACGTTTACATTGCCAAAGCAATACACAGCACACAGAGTGCTCACCGAGTGCCGCGCTGCAAGCTTGTAGATCTGCTATTTTTGAAAAGTCGTGAAAATGTGGGCAAATCTTTGAATACATGTATTTTTTAAGCAAACATTTGTAACTCAAATGTTGCTTCTGGGGGGTGTCCCTGGAACTAAATATTTTGAGATAGGGGTCCGTGGCCAAATACATATCATTTTGGGGGTCCTTCACATGAAAAAGTTTGAACACCACTGACATAGAAACATAGGTTTTTCAAGACTTTTTCATGATTTTCCAAAAAATAGCAGATATTCAAGCTTGCAGCGCACGTAGCACTCGGTGCCGCGCTGTGAACTTGTATATCTGCTGTTTTTCAATATTTAAAGCACAAAATAATGCGTAATAATGCGTCTAAATGGGTTAAACCCCCTCGCCCTATGAAGAACATTCATGGGGGGCCCGCAGTGAATCCTTGTACCCAGGTACCCAGGGTGCGACACCCCTGTTTCCATGTGGGGGGGACTGGGGAGAGAGAGTGGGGTCACACCAGCCCAACGCGCAGACCGTTCCAGCCAGCAACACGTGGCTCGCTCGCTCCCCTTCGCTTCGGGCGCTTGGAGAAACACTGAGGTCTGTTTGTTCAAACACAATTAGCCTTTCACCTCCGATCTCTTTCAGGTAGAAGTCTGACCTATTTCCGCCGTCGCAGTCGTTTTAAACCTAAAAAGACTCGCCAATAACAGAGACGTCTCTCAAATCTAGCTGTGCCTGCTGTGGTGCGTTGTGACGAGAAGGTGTTTTTTTTTTTTAACCGAGCAAAACTTGTCCATCTCCGCCTCCCAGGGGTTGACGGCTAACTGGTGTTGTCAGCAGCGCGCACCGCATGGAAAGCAACATCACAGAGCGCCGGTTGCCCAACACTTGTATATTTCTGTCTCCATCTGTGTCACTGCGTAGAACTGGGCTCCCGTACACGTCTCTGAATATGTAGGGCATTGGACACCACCAGCTCAGTGTGGTTTTGGGGAGAAATTAAAGGATGGTTGGGGCTATAATCCCCCACCTCCCACACCCCTACAGTTTTCCCCCCTATTATATAGCCGGGTCCTATTTTCCCCCAATTACCAGACCCCAGTTTCACCATTAATACCAGAGTTGTATGCTTTTTGCACACGAGGTGTCATGCAACAAAAATAGCCGATATACAAGCTGCACAGCGCATTGTGAGCTTGTCGTTGCATGACACCGGCGCATGTATAGCTCAGGCATTGCTGCCACTGAAGCCCTCCAGTAGTAGCCCAAGACATCCAAACCTCCCACGAGCCACCCTTTCCATCCATCCAGTGCCCAAACAGACCCATATACTGCTCTTCTACTCTCCTCTCCTCGCCTCCACATCCCTGATGTCTTGCTGGCTGATGGATGCACCGAGGGGTCACACTGACAATCCTTATGGTCTGTCACCAAACCTTTGATCAGCTTTATTTAACCCTTTACTCTCAAGAAACTAGGGGGGAGGGGGTGATGAGGAGCAGGCAGTCTCATGGGCCTCCTTGGCTTGGCAACACATGTCTTTGTTTAAAAGGCAAATCCTGGTACCGACAGCCCTCTGCCAAGCTCCTCTCTTTTCCTCTCTGGCTTACAGTACATACTCAATTATATCAAATGTATAAAAATCTTTTGCATTGTGAAGTTCGTCTATTTTCAAATGGCCGAAATGTATAGGGCTGAAGTGGTTAATGTACGTTAACAAAATAACTAGTAACAAGTAAGTTGTCGAATCATTGTAGTGGAGTAAAAGTACAATATTTGCCTCTGAAATGTAGTGGAGTAGAAGTAAAAGTACAGACATACTCATGTAAAGATCTCTCAAAACTGTAGTAAAGTACAGTACTTGAGTAAATGTACTTAGTTATTTTCCACCACTGCCACCTGCAGCCACTGCACATGTAGGCCGACTAGTTATATGTATTAACACAAGTTGTAAGGGTGAGAAGCTACTGCCAGGTCGTGCTGAACTGGGTGTTATACACAACAATTCCCCCGAAAGAAGAAGACGAGTGGCAACGCACACAGACACACACAGACACACATGGGTCCGTTGAACTGCGTGTTAACCAACTGCGACAGGAGCGCCCCAGCTGACAGAGGTGCGTTCCGTGAATCAACGTGTTAAGCAGTGACAGCCACAGATATAAAAGCTAGATACCTCGTCCACCACTGCAGTTGATTGGAGCGACCCGTCCAACTTGATAGGCAGAAAAGCGGAAGTGTCGAGGGCAGTTCCAGTTTAATCCAGTCCCAGCTGTTGTACGACGCAGCGGTTTTTAAGAGCTGCGTACGAAAAGACCCGCCCCCACCTGCCTCTGATTTGCCTACCGACCTTCCGTGTCTGTTACGCACACGGAAGAATTCCATGCCTGTCAATCAAAAATGCCTATCAATGTGAGACAGGTACCAGAGAGCCGGAAGAGGCGTCTACCTTTTTATGTCTGTGGTGACAGCTATACCATACAGATGACATACAAATTAAAAAATAATAATAATCCTGTTTAATATCTGTTTCCTGACATCTGATCCACCACTTCAACAAACTAGTCTTAAATCACCATTGAAGGAGATCTCAGGCACACACAAAACAAAATGGCGGCGCCATAGATTTATACGAGTGGTGGTGTCACACAATTCCGGGTCAGTTATTGGCTCCATGCGTGTTTACTCTGTGATGACACGGCAGGTTACCATGACAACCTCAGCGACAACCATGTTGTCCATCTCGTCCTCACGATATTGTGGTTTCATATTATATTATTTGGACCAGGTTGGACTTCTTGACAAAAGTCGATTTCTTTACACGATTTTTCAAAGGACTTTGAGCTGTCACAGAAATGTTAATGTTCACATGGCCTTGGTAGAAGCTTGCCGAGGTTGCACACTTTCTTCCAAAAGTTGTAGGCAAGTGAAATTATTCTGTTTTCCTATTCTGTAGCCAAAAAAGTCTGACTGCAGTAACATCAGTTATATATCGTTTATTTCACTTAAGAATACATAAAGCACAAGGGAGCATGTAGTATAACTACCATAGATAATTGCTACAGCAGCTCATATTAAAATAACTCAGACAGTTTCTGTCATAAGTTGTAAATGATTATTCCATAATATGGAATAATACTATGGAATAATTGTTATATATGTAATAATTGTAATAATTGTTATACCACACAAGTCAACCTGTTACTCACCATGGAGGAGCAGAGAATGTTAGGGGGGGCAGGGGCTGAAATATCTAAAAGGGCCTTTTGGTGAAAATATTGAAAATAGCTGACCTCCAAGCTCACAACGCGGCGCACTGCGGCACGTTGTGAGCTTGGAGGTCGGCTATTTTCAGTACTTGATACCACACTGAACTAAGCATAAAAAAGACAATATGGTGTACACACTACAGCATGGAGAGGGCAATTCTTTCAACATAAGATGCTGCATTCAAGTTCAGGAGAGTTTGGACAAGGCAATTCTTTTGAATGCTGCCTTCAGGTATGGCATGGAAATGGGGGCATTTGCATTTCTTTCACCATAGTAAAAACTGCATTCACGGTCTGGACTCTCTAGAGAGAGCACTTTTTACAGACGGGTAAAAGGGCATGGGCTCAAGCCCCCTTTGATGTCTATGTGTGCACGTGCCTGTTACTCACCATATATAACCAAAAACTAGGGACAACAGAAGATCTTAATCTGTTGCACAAAGAGGGATATTCCACCGCATAAGACCATTTAATCAATATAAATGGAAACCAACCGAAGTCAGACAGGTTTACGTTTAAAAATTCATCATAGTTCAAATGAATGAAAAAAAAGCTCCTCTGCCGTTCTTAAAATGACTCATTGGTTTGTTTAACCAATTAACTTGTGTGGTTGTGAGATTAGAACATGACTATAAAGTGCCACATGTGTTGTAAATCTATCCGGAGAAATAAAAGGGTGTAATTTATCATTAAATGGTGTTAATCTGCCCCCTTAGCTTTGAGTTCTGTAAACACGACAAATCAATTTTATATGTGTTGGACCATTAGCAAAATAAAAAAATATAAAATCATTTTGACTTTGAGCACGATGGCCCTATGAGTGCATTCAAAAGCCATGTGCGCTGGATGGATGTGAAACCCAACATGACTTTAACAGAAGAGCGGTGCAGCAGCTCCATCACCTCACCATGTAGTCGGATATCGTCTCCATCAGGTGGAAACCTTGTATGTCCAAAAGGCATAACTTTGCCATTTGACATGGAAGAATAATTATCTCTTTGTCAGTACTTTTTGTTGGTTCAATATTTATCAAACCCACACGGACACATTACGCCGCGTGTCTGCGAAAATAGCTCGTATCAAAAACTCATAACAAAACGTGTCACATCCTGACTAGTTATGAGCTTGTAGATTGGCTATTTTTGGAGCGGCACTCTTGCACAGCGAAGACCGGGCATTTCATTTAGGATTTGAAATGTGGAAATACAAGGTTTTCTGCTTCGATGACAGCGACGATATGTTCTATCAATTAGCGCGGCCGGGGCTTGGGCCGAGGGCAGAGGAAAAATTAATACGTTTCTAATTTTGAGTACAACTCTATGGTTTCTGCATGTGTGTATCATCTTTCCAAAGAAAACTTCAGCCCTTACATTTCTCTGTTTTATTGAGCCCATATTGCAATAAAACGTAATCCACAAATACATAAACGCATTAGGCCTCGTTGCAGGGAAGTGCCATTGGGTCTCTCTCCGCGAGTGGCAGTAAAAGATCCATTTTTAAGTCCGCCGCCGCTGGCCCGGCTTGCTGGCCCGCGACCTACTGCTACACCTCTCATCACCCGGGCCATTAAAGACTACCGTCGTGCCCCCACGTGGAGGCAGAGTGATGGGGGCGGGCGGGCGGGCGGGCAGACGCGGCCCTCCCTCCATGTCTAACCCCATGTCGGTCCCCACTGTCTGCTTGGCTCTCCGCACTAATTCTTTCCCATGCAGCCCGACCAGGGTCGAGCTGGTTGCATGGTGAGGCAACAACAGCTGTCAGACGGCGGTCGTGAGGCAGGGCGTGGTGCCCTGACCAGTGGGGGTTTTTTTTTCGCGACCAGACACTCGCCTGGCCGCGTCCGCGTGGGGGGAACAGAGCTGACCCCGGCGGCCCCATCCCAAGCCCCATCTTCTCTGCAGTCTCAGCAGCTGACTGACTGACCAGGCACGTGCACACATAGACATCAAAGGGGGCTTGAGCCCCTGCCCCTTTATCCGCCTGTAAAAAGTGCCCTCTCCAGACCATGCATGCTGTTTTTACTCTTGGTGAAAGAAATGCAAATGCCCTCTTTCCATGCCATACCTGAAGGCTAGCATTCAAGAGAATTGCCTTGTCCAAAATCTCATGAACTTGAATGCAGCATCCAATATGTTGAAAGAATTGCCCTCTCTGTGTAGAAATCCATGCTGTACGCCACATCTCCGGTCTTCTTTCGTGTATCATAGTCCTTGATGATTGGTTGGCGACATTTTATTTCACAAGATTTCTTGTTATTTAGGGGAGGCCATGAGGTGGCAGTCGTCTTCTCCCCCTTGCTGACGTCGGCCTTGATTATACTCAGTTGAGTCTGGTATCAAGCACTGACAATAGCAGGCCTCCAAGCTCACAACGCGTCGCAGCGCAACGCATTGTGAGCTTGGAGGTCGCTTGGAGCTTGGAGGTCTGCTATTTTCAATATTTTCACCAAAAGGCCCTTTTAGAAATATGAGCCCCTGCCCCTCTAAAATTCTCTGCACGTCCCTGTGACTGACGCGCATGCAGCAGCGGTCAGGGAGAGCGGGGCGGACGTGGACGAGGAGCGCGTCGGCGCTCCCTGGGTGTGCTCGGCTCGCCTCTCAGCAGTATGTGTGAATAATCCTTGACGGGAAGCATTTTGGGGGGTGGGGGGATTTTCTCTCTCGCACACGTTTATTAATCTTTCTTTGATTAATCTGGTATTAGTTGGCCCGAGCAGCTATTGTAAACAAGCTATGATTTGCGAGGCCCCAGGCTTCTCCTCGTTCCTAAAATATTCTCCTTGAGGGCTCTGAGTTTTTCCTGCAGGCAAAGATGTGCAGTTATTTTTTGGCTCGCGGAAACGGCCTACACAGCTTGAAACATTGGAGAGACGTATGAGTGATGACTGTCACTATGGCAACGACCTTGTGTTTTACGTTCTGAAGTTGACGTCCCAACAGGTCCCCAGTCGTGCCGATATATGTGAGGGCAGTAAATGTTATATATGTACGAGTTTGAGTTATTAGGAAGTCCGTTAATTACAGGGGCAGGACGAGGTATAAATCTCGGCGATTAGAGGCTGGATGTGTAAGCAAAACAAACTGTGAGCTCGAACACTTGGTGCTTTAAAAGGCCCAACGATGGCAGCAGGGGGGGCGGCCATAATATGAGGACATGGCATCGCGGAGGCTCTAACCAGCACAGTCCTGCTGAGTCTGCATGGAGTTCAACATGAGGGCTGCTTGGAACATGCAGGCAACCAGTGTTGATTTCGTCCACTAAAGCAGGGATATTCAAACCTTTTTGACTAAGGGTGGCCCTGTAAAAAATCAGTTGCCTGCATGGAACATGCAGGCAACTGATGCGATGATGACCTGGTGAGTAATTTCGCTAAATCTTTGTGAGATAAGAATGTTGTTCTTTCTTTTTTGTTTTACATTTACCTCTTGAACGCTAGCATTCCTATTCTGGTGGGAGCAGAAAAAAGCCGATCTGCACTGTGAACTTGTAGATCACGAGCAGAGTCAAAGGTCAAGTTGATTAAATATTGAGGGTACAATACGGTAATTTGTCTCTTTTATTCCCATATACTGTATGGATGGAGATCCCTGATGTCATCAATATTAAGCCCATGGACATATTTGTGTCAGTCTCGTGTGGTCTCAGCGCTTCTCGCCCTTAGGACGTCTTACTAGTATACATTTAAGGTACAAAACACTTACGCTAATGCTGTCTATGAAGCTATTTCTGTGAAATCTATGAAAACATTTAATCTGCAACACAAGCTTACACCATATTTAGTGGGGATCCCTGCTTCGTCTCTCTCATCGAAGGGGTCTTTGGCCTGGAAAAACGTCGAGGACCCCCGCTCTCTCTATGGCTTATTAAGATGTGTGTGTGTGTGTGTGTGTGTGTGTGTGTGTGTGTGTGTGTGTGTGTGTGCGTGCGTGCGTGCGTGCGTGCGTGCGTGCGTGCGTGCGTGCGTGCGTGCGTGTGTGCGTGCGTGCGTGTGGAGAGAGGGTCTTTCCTTAAAGAAAGACGCAGTCCTGTGGGAAGGTGTCGGCTATTGTCCTGATTGGAACGCGGCCGTAACAAATGGAGGTGCAGCAGCAGCAGAGCCACACTGTGGGGCCACAGCAAACAAGCACAAACATTCCTTGCCTGGACGGTAGACGGGGTGAGAAAGAACGGGCGTGTCTGTCCGTCCAAACAACAACGGCTGCAGGAGACAGTCTGCGAGCCAGAGTCAGAGGGACAGGTCCAAGAGAGAACCGAGCACTCTCACACAATAGCCCCAGAGAGGCTCCTTTCTCCCCTGTTGGCAGGCCCTTTCACACCCCCCCACCACCCCCACCTCCACCCCTGAGACACACACCGCTTCTCAGTGCAGGGTCCAGGGACCACCAAGGGGTCCAAATGTAACTCTGTAACTCTTGAGAGTGTGCACTGCAAGTGGATCCAAATTGGGGGCTGCAGCCCTTAAAGCCAGTGAACTCTATCAATTCAGAATATAATCACGTATAAGTATAGCCTAAAACGAATAACTACCGGAGCAGAATAGAAAGAATGAATAAAGACCACAAAAAGAAAATAATAAGAAAATGATGATACAGTGCAAAAATACAACATTGTGAATAATACAAATTACTATACACAAGGAACTGGTAGCCTGGGAGGAGACTTAGGTGTGGTTTGGACGTTACAAATGTGGGAGAATAACCTGTGGATTATAACTAAACTGAAAACAAACAAAAAGGTAAGATGAAGAATCTGTAAATATTTAAACTTTGGCTATTTGAAAATAGCCGATCTACAAGTTGCCCGCATTTCACGTATAGGGTGAGGATTTAGGATAGGCTATAGGGTGGCAGAAAATAGGGGCCTATGTCTCAGAGTAGGGCTGTGGACAGTTCAGAAACCTGGTAGGCAGGTTTGATCATTTCAAAGAAGATTTCCTTTTTTGTGTGTGTCTCTATTAGCCTGTATTCCCCATCAGTGATGTCACTAGCAGGTTTCTGAACTGTCTGCAACACAGGCCGCGTAGAAGAGATCAGCTGAAAACGGGTGAAGTGCCCCTTTAACAGTTACTGCTTAAGAGTTCTCAAGGAATGCTTCTTTCTAATTGACGCTGTCACATGAACCCTGAAAACTGAATCCCTGTCAAATCTTTCAAAAATGACATATTTTCTTCAGCATCGCAGTGATGGTTTCCTCCGACCATAATTCAACGATAGCTGGCACTAAAACGACGAAAGAGATACTTCCCCAATTACGAGCGGGGGTGTGAGGGGGAACATAATCTGTGATCGCATATCAAATTAAACCATCGTGGCGTGTTGTTGCGTGCGGAGAGCAAAAAAAAGAACGCCACTCTGCAATTTTGGCGAGGCCAACAAATGAGACGTCCCAGAGCCTCGCAGACACTCGATGTGACTCAGGGGGGAGAAGAAGACGGAGCAACATCATCATCATCATGGTCGTCTTCCACAAGCTGCCACAGCTCTGACAGCTTCTCGGGGGGCTTTGGGATAAGCAGGTGCAGCAGCAGCCCCCTCATGGAAAGAATCTCGTGTCTACGACTAAAAACCCGCTATCAATCCCAATCCACATAAAGCCCCTTGTGGATGGTGGTGGTGGTGGGGGTGGCTGGGCATGGAAACGCATGATCAGGGGCGTCACAAGGGGGGGGGGAAGTGGGACTGAGTTACTAGGGCCCAAGGTGGAGGGGCCTAAATAATTGTAATATATTAACTATTGAAAAATAGCAGATATACAAGCTCACAGCCGCGCTGCGAGCTTGTAGATCTGCTATTTTTGAAAAGTCGTGAAAATGTGTGCAAATCTTTGAATATGTATTTCTTAAGCGAACATTTGTGACTCAAATTTGGCTCCTGGTGGGGGAGGGTCCCTGGAACTAAATATTTTAAGACGGGGGTCCGTGGCCAAATACATATCATTTTGGGGGTCCTTCACATGAAAAGGTTTGAGCACCACTGACATAGAAACTTCTACGAGCTTGTATATCTGCTATTTTTCAATAGTTAAAGCATAAAATGTGAGTGAATCCTTTACCCAGGGCCCAGAAATTTGGTGCGACATCCCTGCGCGTGATTATGAAGAAGTTAAGAACTGATATAGCCGCGCAGTAGAGCGATGATGGGCCCGTGCCAGAGGCTAGAGAGACTCAGAGAGACACAGAGAGAGAGAGAGAGAGAGAGAGAGAGAGAGAGAGAGAGAGGGAGAGAGAGAGAGAGAGTCATGTGTGGTGGCGGTGGTGATGATGAGGGGGGATACAGGCCTCAGATTGTTGGCAGCGGCGGTCGCTTTTGCCTTCCGACAGCACGTGTGCTGCACTCCTACCGGATTCGGTTTCCACCATCGTTTGCTTGTTTTTTTTTAGCCTTAACAAATTTCTTTGTCTGTCTCTACACATTATCAACACATTGGAATGACTCTTTGGGGGAGACAATAGAAGTGTCTCTCTTTCGGCATGGGAGTAGATCATTTCCCTTTTGAAATCCAACAGAAAGTAGGCTGTGTATGTTTATCCGCAAGCGCATTATGATTTGTTGCAATGTTGAAAGCGCTGCTTCAAGAGATTCAAGATTCAATAGTTCTATTCATTCACACAAATACACAAGAGTGCAATTCTTCTTTGGTTCGGCACGCTTCGAACCGCATGAACCCACAATGAGACTTGGGGATGTAATATTCTCCCACTTGGAGAATATTTTGTAAACAATTCTTCTACATTCTCTAAATGTGTAGATTTCTTGTAAATTAAGTAATGCAGATGTTTAACAATTAATCGACCTCTTGATAGTATAAAAGTGAAATGAAATGGATTTGGATTCATTTTAACACTCTCAAGAGTTAACACTCCGCCACTCCGACATGTCATTCCGACACTAACCCTATCTCTAACCCTAAACTTAACCTCTATGGAAGTGTCGCCACTCTGACAATAAGAGGTCAATTTCGGAGTGGCGACATGTCAGAATGGAGAGCGACACCCATGTATATTAGGGTCCATTTGGTTACCAACTCTCCATCCTGTACTTGAGGTGCACCTGGAACCCCCTCAAGGACCACACGTGGTCCCCAGACCACTGGTTTAAGTCAGTGGTTCCCCCAGGGGGGTCCCCAAATTATTTTGAGGGGTCCCCAGATGATTAACTTAATGTGCAACATTGTTTTCTCCCTCAAAAGGGTCCATTTGGTTACCAACTCTCCATCATGTACTTGGGATGCACCTGGAACCCCCTCAAGGACCACACGTGGTCCCCAGACCACTGGTTTAAGTCAGTGGTTCCCCAAATTATTTTGAGGGGTCCCCAGATGATTAACTTAATGTGCAACATTGTTTTCTCCCTCGAAAGTAAACAAACCAATGTAAAGTTTAAGTGAATAGAGGGTATCTGCACATTTCTAAAGTGACAATTTAATACCTCTAAAATGACAGATTAAACATTGGCCAAATTGTCAAACATTAGAGGCAGGCATTGTGAAAATAGCCAATCTACATGCTCACGCGAAGCGTTGTGAGCATGTAGATCTGCTATTTTCACAAAAGAACCATGTTATACAAAATGTAATGCCTCAACTCTTAGTGCTCGTCAAGGTGGGTGGGGGTCCCCAGTTAAAATATGATTATTTGGGGGGTCAGAGCCTAAAAAGGTTGGGAACCACTGGTTTAAGTAGCCTAGTTAATGGGCATAACTACCAGGATTGGCCTGTCACTGTATGACAGTGGTGCGGGAAGCAGGAAGTGAGTGTATAGGGAGGATGACATGGCACTATAGCTCTACCTTTGAGCAGAGCTCACATGCAGCGTTGGCCCCGTACGTGCAGGCCAACTGGAATCGTCTGATTAAGTATCACAAATGTCACAACACAACTATTCAACTGAAGATTGTCCAGTCATGCAATTTACATTAGGACATACGGCTTGCCGCCTGTGGAATGCTTTTAGTGGTCAATGTAATTAGACACTGAATAAACACTTGTAATTTGTTACCAGGGGCTACCAGTGATCAAAGCCATCGTACCAGGATGTTTTTCTTCTTCTTTTCTTTTTCTTTTTTTTTCTTCTCCATTTTTAGCCTATATTGGAAAGTTTGTTGTTGTTGTTGACTTTGTTGCTACAGCTCTGCTTTATTTCCATTCTCCCGATACAGCAAGTACTTGCGGGTGACTTTTTAGATGCATCTTTCATCACAATGAGAGACAAACGACAACTTAATGGAGTAAAACTATCTGGAACCTGAAAGTGATAAACGATAAAAAAAAAAAAAAGCAGTGGTGAGGAGAAGAGCTTGAATAACACGACTGTACACACAGTCATCAAGTTGATATAAAACAAATGTCACGACGGCAAATGAATGAGTTTTTGTGGCGTATATTAAAAGAGGACGCACACCAATTAAACTGAGCAGTTTTTTCCAAAACAAACCTGAATGATGGCATCTTTCAAGAGGACACATACCAATCGCACAGAGCAATTTCCTCTGAGAAAAAAAGAATACAAATAAATCTCTGAGAGAATAATGGAATCTTCAAGATTTGTGTGCTCTGTCTGAGCCTCCCCCCTCCCCTCCCCTCCCCCCTCCGCAAAATGGCCACCAGAAACCACTCAACAGCTTATTTCCATGGTTATATCTCACAGGCTTATATGAATCTGCCAGCCGAGAGAGAGAGAGAAATACCACCAGGGGCGTCACAAGGGGGGGAAAAGTGGGACTGAGTTACTGGGGCCCAAGGTGGAGGGGCCTTAATTATGTTATAATTTAGCCAGCTATAATAGCAGATATACAAGCACGATATAATAGCAGATATACAAGCACGACACAGAGTGCCGCGCTGCGAGCTTGTAGAGCTGCTAATTTTGAAAAGTCGTGAAAATATGTTTGCTTTTTTAAGCGAACATTTGTAACTAAAGTTTTGCTTCTGGGGGGTCCCTGGAACTAAATATTTTGAGATGGGTGTCCGTGGCCAAATGCATATAATTTTGGGGGTCCTTCACATGTAAAAGTCTGGGCACCACTGACATAAAAATCTTAATTTTCACGATTTTCCAAAAAATAGCAGATCAACAAGCTCGCTATTTTTCAATAGTTAAAGCATTAAATAATGCGTAATAATGCATTCCCAGTCTAAATGGCTTAAACCCCCTCCCCCTATGAAGAACATTCATGGTGGGCCCCGCAGTGAATCCTTGTACCCAGGGCCCAGAAGTTGGCGCGACACCCCTGAATACCACCCAACCACTCTCTGCTCCGTGGCTGCGGTGCAGAGGTCAATGCTAATGGCCAAGAACCTGGAAACCCTGAGACCTTCCCCTGCCGGTTCCCATAAGTGGCCACGCCAGTCATAAGGCCCGGGTCACGACAGCCATTCTAGTGCGCGGTGGTCACCATGCTCCACTAGCTAATCACTGAATATGTCCACTAAGTGGCGAGTCAGGTCAAATGGCCATTCAGCCAAGGAATTCCATCCTGGACATTCCGACGGACCGGTCCCCCCCCCCCGTTTCCCTCTCAGGTTCGCGGCAGGAGGAGAGGAGAGGAGAGGTGGGCGGGCGGGCGGGGGGAAATGACAAAAATTAAGAAACGGTCGAACAATGTGATCCGGAATCCGGGTGGGCGGGCGGGCAGGGCCCTCGTCGCCCTCTCGTTCACAGTTCCTTCCGCAGATATGAGTTAAACATGCGGAATGTTAATCTGTCAATGTGTGGTCATGGTGCCTTTTTTTCCCTCCTCTCTTCTCTTTGGTTCTTTACTGCCGAGCGGCTGCGATTTGAATCACGAGGGCCCCGTGGTTGTGGTCCCCGGGACCCTCTCCACACTGCACATCAGCAGTGATTAGACTTAACCGGGCCTGACACCCTGCATGATGGCCATGGGAGGCACACATCCCCGAGCCCGCCAACAAAGCCGCATGTCACACACGGCCATCTTGTTTTCTTCCCAGCAGGCCCTCCGGAATGTAAGTTCATCCCTCCTCGGCTCTGCCCCTCAAAAAAAAAAAAGGCCCTTTTCTAGAAGACCCTTATAGGGGCCAGAATCGGCCATTGTGAGCGTCGGGAGGGGGTGCACTTCGGCTGGAGCTGCTCGCGGAACAGGGCCCTCCCCGCGTGAGACGATGTAGAACGAATGCTTTTCAGCAGTCCCTTTTATTTGGACGTCAATGGGACTGTCTTCGCGGGACAACGAGGGGCATTCTGAAGGCCTGTCCTGGTGAACTTGTCTGAGCGCGGTCGCTTGCTGGGACCGTACTGTATTACCCCCCAGCGCTTACCCGAAATGTTCCACGATGCCAACGGACCCCGAAAATATAGCCACAGCCTCTGGTGGAAGCCTTGTATGTCCAAAACCGTTCGGTTTGTATTCATCATTTTAAAAATTATTTAAAATAGTGAAAATAGCCGATCTACAAGCAACACCTCACGATGCGAGGCGTTGTGTGCTTGTAGATCTGCTATTTTCACTGCTTTTATGCAACATTCTTGTATGATGAAGTAGGGCTTTCATTTCGGGAAAAAAAAAACATACACATTTGAAACCTGGAGATACAAGGTTTCTGCCTGACAGTGGCGATGTATAAAATAAGTACATTTGAATGACATTTTTAGATATCATTCTTTCTGATTTCCCCCCACTTTCCAATTGGCCCCCCACTTTAGAAAAAGAACCATATATACTACTGCTGGATAAGCAATATAATGATATTGTTCCATTGAAGACATGAGTCACGAAGGACATGTCAAACCTTTGCAATACTTCACTCTGTCTCTCTAACCTCCTTTACCTCCCCATCTCTCTCTCTCTCTCTCTCTCTCTCTCTCATTCGAAGGAAGTGAAAAATGCATTTTTTAATGTCAATATGCAGGGATAAATCCATGCCATGTTGGAAAAACATTTGCACCGCAGCTCTGGTTTGTGGCTGGCTATTGTACAAGGAGTGCTAGTTCACTTATGAGAGGGATTCCGTTACAGCTGTCCCCCCCCCCCCAACCCCACCCCCACCATCACCATCACCACCACCACCCAGCCCTATGCACGCACTCACTTACTCCCATTCAACCACACCAACACACACACACACACACACACACACACACACACACACACACACACACACACACACACACACATCTGTATGCACGCATTCACCCAGCACACAGCCCACATATACCCATGCACAAAGCCCTAGACGCAAACATGCACACGCATACACACACACGCAGGCAGAACCATTTAAAACACAGTTTGCTCTGCGTAGACACACACCAATACAGTTCCAACATGCGCTCCAGCAAAACACACTTACGCGCACGCGCACACACACACACACACACACACACACACACACACACACACACACACACACACACACACACACACACACACACACACACACACACACACACACACACACACACACACACACACACACACAGTGTCTCAGACCCAGACCCACACACAAGTCAGTCCAAAAACAGGTTATTTTAGAAATGACGACGTTGATGTGCCAAGTTTGCACATCTGCAGCGAGCCGCTGCCAGGCTGACATGTGAAACAGCATCTAATGCCGCTCTGCTTGAGTTCCAATGAATGACATCCTTACGCTCCTATCTGCTGAATAATGCATCTCACTTAAACCCCGCTGGAAAGAGGAGGAGAGGAGAGGAGAGGAGAGGAGAGGAGAGGAGAGGAGAGGAGAGGAGAGGAGAGGAGGGCTACAGTATAAAATCTTGAAGGGATTATTCTATTTACTTTCTTTGGCTGCACATCCTGCGTTGGTAAGGGAGGTAGTTGTGGTCTCTGTGGCCCTGGTGTTTGTTGTTTATGCTTTGTTGTTCTTCCTAATTAATGCAGCGCTGACGAGCTCCGTCACAGACACCAGCGGGTCTCACGCAACAAGGCAGGCCCATGACTTCCTCCAGCCGCGATTCCACAGAACCTTGGACCGGATCGGAGCGAGCGCTGGAGAGAGAAAAACACTCCCTGACATATCTGTGAGCAGGAAGAGCGATGAGCAAGAAAAACACACAGCAAAACCAGAGACTGTCAATCTCTGTTCCCCACACTTTACTCCACATGATAGCTGCTCGTTTATGGATGGACTTCACAGCAACGGAACGATGGGCCCTCATTGAACGCACTCACAATTTGACTGTCTTCTCATTTTCAGCAGGAGGGTGTAGGCAGCGAAGGAAATTAAACAAGACTGCATCCAATATCAGCCTGGACATGAGTGGTGGGACATGAAGTATTGCGATTTGTTTTACTTACGGTAAAAGTCTATCTCAATAGAACAATGTAGTAAAAGTTGTGTATTGAAACTTTGACTTGAGTAAATGTAAGTAATGGCATCAAAATGTTCTTCAAGCACCAAAGGCACTGGGTGCCCACTGCATGGCCTAGTGGTCCAGGCGCACACCACATGTAGGCTCTAAAGTAGCCTGGCAGCGCGTTGCGGGTTCGAATCCCCATCCCGACGACCTTTACTGTGTGTCACACCCCATCTCTCTTTCCCTTTTTTTTTAAAGCACCAACAGTACGGTTCATGGAAAAATCAAATTTCAAAAGTGTTGTTAGCCTAGTGAAACATTTGTCCAAGACAATTTGGGACACAGACAGTCAGCCTCTTTCAGAGCCACACCATAAATAATGAAACATGTGGGGACACATTATTTTTCTTTGACGGAGGTCGGCATCAGGTCAAATCTGTGTCATACAATTATTGTTTTCAAACGATCCGCTCCCTGATGAATGACGCGTGACCAATCATAAAATAATGCGACTTTGTCTTTGTTGAGCGATGTCAAGTCCAGAGAGGTCAGAAGGTCGGCACTGAGGCGAAAGGGATCCTGCTGTGTGGCATTCGACAGTGAGTGACGTTGACATGAATTCATCTTCCACTTTCTGTATCGCTGCTGCCATTCCACACTGTCCTCCAAAGAAGATGACTCGATCTCTCACCATGCAACAGCACCGTATATCATTAACTGAACCCAAGCCTTTCGTCACCTTGGGCTCAACCTTCTTCCAGGAGAAGGTCTCGGGGTTGAATCTCCACAAATCATCTGTCTGGTAGCTTTTTTTACCACCAAATATGTACAGCTCTCTGTTGTTGGTAAAGGCTGAATGTTCCCAGCGTCCTGCTGGAACGCGTACAGGAGGCGTGCTCCGCCAACAGTTGGTCTCTGTGTCAAACACACTAATGTGGTTGTGGTAGTGGCCATAGCATCCTCTGCCCCCAAATACAAACATCTTTGTCCCAATGATGAATTGACAGTTGGCTGTTCAAGGAAGTCAATGGGGGACTTCTGTAGGGCAGGCTTTAGGGTCCAGAAGGAGAGTAAGTTGGACTGTGCCCTATGGAAATATAATCTGATGTAGGCTAGGTCTTGCAGTTAAGTGGGCATCGCAACATAGCACTTGTACGTTTACATTTGCATAATACAACCCTTCCTTATCATCAAAGCAAAGAACAGAGTCCGGGACATCATGCAAGTCACTCAAAATCCTTGTTTTTCCTCCGGAATACGACGTCCTCTCTATATATTTTGCACAATAAAGAAGTTTAAGACCCCTTGTGGCTTTCTCACTCAAGCATAGGGTACCACTCTCAGCCCGGAGATGTTGACTCACACTAAATATACTCCTTGCTATTCCGGTTTTGAAGGCGCTTTACGGGTGTCACAGCAGCGCCACTCCCCCTATAGGCGGAGAAACGCCGCTACGCCCGGGTTGCGCCAGGGGTCACCGATCTCCCCGAGGGAGAAAAGCCACCGTTTCGCAAAAGGGCCGCCTCAACATGCATTTTACTGCACTGTGCTGTTCCACGCAGTTAAACCCTCCGTGTTAAAAAATGCAACCCCAAAAAAAAGGAAAGAAAGGAGGGGAAAAATGTTTTTACACACTCAGAGTTAGGCTACTGCACAGTTTTGAGGTATTTGTTTTTTACTCTTCTTGAGTATGAAAAAGAAGAAGAGGAGGGTGGGCAGTTAGAGGAAGAGAAAAAAGATATCAAACAGTAAAGAGGGATATAGGTTAAAAAATCTAAAATATCTATATACTAAGGCATTAACAAAAAAGTTGACAAGTCGAGTGATATGATGACGTCATCAAACGATAAAGTCCACTTCAACTCAACTTTTTACTGGGTCGAGTCGACTTGCAAAAATCACAAGTTGTTAATGCCCTACTACATACACACGTCATACACACACATAGCATAATCCAACTGGAACTGTAATCATCACTACATCTCAGAGGCAACATGTTGCATCATGAGGCGTTGTGAGCTTTTACGGCAGATCTGCTATTTAAAAAATCGAACCTCTGTTCGAAGTGGAGCTGTGTGTGTGTGTGTGTGTGTGTGTGTGTGTGTGTGTGTGTGTGTGTGTGTGTGTGTGTGTGTGTGTGTGTGTGTGCAACAGCGCCCCTCCCTTAAAGGAGACATCCAGACCAAAACACATATAGGATTAAATCTGCCTTTTATCATACCCCTTCATACCTGCTTTAGTCCATTTTTTTCATAGCTGCCCCAGTTGCTAGATTTCGGCTGCCCCTGTCGCTAGATTTCGTGGGCCCTCTCATAACTAACACGGTAGATTGTCCTCAGGCGAGTGCGGTTATTTCTTTAGCTTCAAAGTTAGTATTCTTTTATTGGATTGTGTTTACACAACGTCCTGAGACCAACCAAACCACTGTTTTGACCTCACAGGCACCCTTACTTGTCAAACAGCTTCTGCTCTGCACCAGAGCAGAGAGAGGAGAGCCTAGAAAGGGAGGGGAGGAGCAGAGGATCTTCTCGTCTGTTTGACAAGTAAGGGTGCCTGTGAGGTCAAAACAGCGGTTTGGTTGGTCTCAGAACGTTGTGTAAACACAATCCAATAGAAAAATACTAACTTTGAAGCTAAAGAAATAACCGCATTCACCTGAGGACAATCCACCGTGTTAGTTATGAGAGGGCCCACAAAATCTAGCAACAAGGGCAGCCGAAATCTAGCAACCGGTGCAGCTATGAAAAAAATTTACTAAAGCAGGTATGAAGGGGTATGATAAAAGGCAGATTTAACCCTATATGTGTTTTGGTCTGGATGTCTCCTTTAACATGTGTGGTCAGAAAAGGTTACTGCAGGCTACAGACAGACAGACAGACAGACACGGAGACACGGAGACAGACAGACAGACAGACAGACAGACAGACCCACACACACGGCCACGTATAGGGAGCTTGTGTTCCACACAGCTCCAAAAAGAAAAAAAAAAAAAAAAGAGTTTGACAAAAATATTACTGCCATTACTTGTGCACTTTCACTTTCAAGTAAATGAAAGACAACAAGCCTTTTACTTATATCAAGATATTGCGGCTTATACTCAAGTAAAACAAATCGAAAACTCATTCCATCACCGTGGATTATTTAGCCCTGTGGTGGTGTGGAGCAGCATGGAGAGGCCCCAGAACGTTTGTTTTTGTCTCGCTGGCTTAGAAAATCATATCTCACCAACTGAGGACAGGAGGGTCTGGCTCCATGATTCACTGGCATGTACAGCAGGGGTCTTCAACAGGGGGTCCGGGACCCCTAGGGGTACCCAGAGTTACTACAGGGGGTCCTCCAAATCTTTGTGTGATAGAAACCTTTTTCTACTTTTTTATATTAACCACTTGAACCCTAGTGTCCTTATTCTGAGAACTTTAGCCAAAAATGGCAGCTCTACAAGCTTAAAACGCCTCGCGCTGCAAGGCGTTGTGAGCTTGTAGATCGTCTATTTTTGGCAAAGAGGTTTGGTGTAGGGGGGAAAAGGAGCAGACTAAGTATAGAGTGAAAGGTTAATAGTAAAGTTTATTAAGTATTGACGGTTCAAGTGGTTAAATATCTGAAAACATTGACACAAAATACACTGACGATTGTGCTGTCAAACAATGAAACTATATGGAATCTATGAAAAGGTTGTGGGGGTCCCTGCTTCATCTCTCTCTCAACTAAGGGGTCCTTGGCCTGAAAACGTTGAAGACCCCTGATGTACAGTATGTACAGTACACAGCACCAATCCTCAGTGTTCTTTTAACCCCGGGAGTGTACGAATGCACCATTGCTGTCGGATGGAAGCCTTGCTGCCTTGTATGTCCCAATATCGTTCCTTTTTTATTAATAAATACTAAAACATTTCAAATTACTAAAATATGAATGAAAATAAAACAAAATTTACTGCAAAACAGTGTAAAATTACCCGTCCAAGTAGTGAAAAAGGATGAGCCATCTTTCAAACTACTGGTTCTCAACGTAGGGTTCAGGGACCACCAGCTGTCCAAATGGATCCTAACAGGTCTGTAAACTGAGACAAAGAGTTAAATGAACAATAACTCCCCTGTTCCACCACTTTGGATTTGAACCCAGGTCTCCTATGCAAGTGCTGACATTTTTTTCTTTTTACCACTGAGCTAATAGAGCCTGCATGCCTGCTTGCTCAGGGGAGAAATATAATTTTGACCTACAGATTTGTGTCATAACGAGAAACTGGATTGTGTCAAACATAGAGTCCAACCTAGACACAGGATCTAAATGTCTGAATAGAAGAGCAGGGAGACCAAATACATCCCATCCATCCATCCATCCATCCATCTTCAACCGCTTATCCAGAGTCGGGTCACGGGGACAACAGTTTCAGCAGAGAGCTCCAGACTTCCCTCTACTGTGCAACATTATCCATTTCCTCCTGGCGGATCCAGAGGCATTCTCAGGCCAGTGTGGAGATGTAATCCCCCCATCTGGCCCTCGTCTGCCACAGGGTCTCCTCCCAGTGGGACGTTCATTGAGGACCTTCATAGGTAGACACTCGGGAGGCATCCGTACTAGATGCCCGAACCACCTAAGCTGGTTCCTTTCCAAGTCAAGGAGCAGCAGCTCTACTCAGAGTCTCTCTCGGGTTAATGAACTTCTCACCCTATCTCTAAGGGAGATGCCAGCCACCCGTCCGAGTAAACACATTTTGTCCGCTTGTTTTCGCGACCTTATTCTTTCGGTCATGAACCCACACTTCAAGTCCATACTGTAAGTGAGAGTAGGGACAAAGATTGCTCGGTAGAGAGCTTTGCCTGCTGGCTCAGCTCTCTTTTCGTCACAACAGTGCGGTAAAGCGGCTGCAATACCACTCCTGCTGCTGCTCCACCCAATTGTTATTTTGCATTACACAAACATACTCAACCATTCAGTTTGAACAACATATCATTTTATTCAATAAAAAATAAATAAAGTTGAAGCATGAAGCTTTGACACTGAGGATTTTACAGTGTAGATTGGGATCCCAGACTGGAGATAAAACTCGGTATAAAAATGGGGGTCCATGGCCTAATGCATATCAACCTGGGGGTCCTTGAAATGAAAAGTAAAAAGAATTGTGCCCAATTAGGCCTCTCAGCGGGGGTGCCTGGCAGATCTGCAGTGCTGCTGTCATAGCAACCTGAGGAGCAGGAGGGCTGTCACAATTATTACATAATCGTCTAATCGTGATTATTTGACATTATCGCAATTATTTTGTCATAATCGTCATAATCGTGAATGTTGAAAAATGTCCGAAATAGTGGAAATAGCAGATCTACAAGCTCACAACGCGTCGCATCGCGACGCGTTGTGAGCTTGTAGATCGGCTATTTCCACTATCAAAGTTATTTTTTAAGTAGTAAGTTGTCAAATATGTCAGTCATTTCTTTGTATATTTAGGTTATGTCATATTTACCATGTACAACTTCAAAGCCTAAAAGCCAAAACAGAAATGTAATTATCAACGACAAAAACACAATTAAATCGTTAATAGCCAATTATTTGAGTGACAATTAATCGTCATGTAAAATGTCATATCGTGACAGCCCTAAGGAGGGCACCCACCCACCCACCCGGCCCGAGCCCGTCGGTATGAGACCATGAACAGCTTTGGGTTTTTTTTCGCGCGGAGAAGGAGGGTGCTTTTCATCACTTCTTCCACAGCACCCAGCTGGGTTTCCCTCCTCCATCCTGTGGTCAGCACCCATCAAGCCACACAGGAAGTATCCTCCACTACACTCTCTCTCTCTCTCTCGTAGTCTCGCCCCTTGTGGAAACTATTAACATGGCAGCGTTCCATGGCGCAGTGTGGCGAGGAGGCAAGGTTATCATTCACACACTCTTTTTTTTCTCCCTCTTTATTTCTCTACTCCTTCTCTGCCATGCACTCATCATGTCTCAATCCATGTCTTTCTCTTTATCCCTCTCTCCAGTCTCTCTCCCTCTTTCCTGTTTCTCTCTCTCTTTTCTTATCCTCTCTCTCTCTCTCTCTCGCTCTCTCTCTCCTACAGTACAGTAAACTCCACCACACAGCCCAATATAGCGGGGAGACTCACTTTCGCGTTGGCTGTGCCCTCTGTTTTTAAACCTCCGCGGCCGCAGGGTTAACGATTTTTCCTGATACGCGCGCGGTGAAAGTGCGTAAGACCTGACCTTTTTTTTTTTTTCTCGCGGTCCCCTCCGTGTGTCACAGGCAGAGAGGGGTGACATGGGAAGGAAAATGTGATGGCCGTCGGTGGACTGCAAAACAGCTTTACAAAGTGTCAGTGCGAAGGAGCAAGCAACGTGAGAGCGCAGAGGAAAATCATTGTGAACAGGCACATTAGCATTTAAAGCAGTGTGTGCGCACGTGTGCGTGGGCGCGCGCGCGCGTGTGTGTGTTTGTCTGTGGGAGTGGCAGACCTTTGCTGCAAGTAACTCCCCAACTCTCTCTCTCTGTTTCCTGTCTCTCTACACAGTGGCCAATCAATAAAGGCAAGAAAAGCCTGAATGAAATAACAGTTAAAACACTAAACACGTCAGCGTCGCACCTCGTGTCTCTCAACATTCAGAGTTTTGAACATCAGCGTTGCCAAAAGATTAATGCACGCTGATCAGGCCTGGCATTTCATCAATTTAGTGGCAAGGCCACTTGGCCTTTGGGGTTGTCCATTTTTTGAGGGCACAAAGGCCAATCCATTTAAATAATTAATTGAATTTAAGGGTTACATTTTATATGTAGAATATCTGCTGTGAAATAAATAAATGAGTATTTACAATCTGATGCTCTGCACTGCACAAATCAAAGATACTGGATTGTTTTCAAAAATGGGGACTCAACAAGACACTGGTGTCTACATGTTGACAAGACAGAGACAGAGGAGAAAGTGGTACAGTCAGGCTGAGGCCTCCCTGAAATTCCTGCCCTGACGCTGATATTCAGCACCTTAATCTCTCTTCCTCAACAGGCCTCCTGCCTGGCAGTTGCCACCTCAGCATCCTTTTACCGATATACTTACTATTAGTCTAGATGGAAAGGGGGGGGGGGGGGTGTCTGCGCGCATAGGGTGGCTTTTTTTTCGCCACCTGTTTTTTCTTAATCCTTGAAGGGTATATTTTAAGATTCTGCCAAGTACAAAGCTGAAATATGTTCTCATGGGGTTAATTTTTAATGAACCCCCGGTGTATGAATGCGTGTGTGAATGGGTGAATGTAATGCACATTGTAAAGCGCTTTGGATAAAAGCACTATATAAATGCACCATTTACCATTTACTAATTGAAGCCGAGGCCGAATTGGCCCGAATCGCATGAAAGAGGCCTCACAGCACATGGTTGGTTCTACAGACTCCAACTTTAGTTTCGGAATCTCCGTATACAGAGGTGATGTCTGACATCAGGGTTTTCCGGAACCGGCACTGTGTCTGCCACACAGTCAGAGGCACAGACAGATACAGAGATCTCCATAATGGGCAAGGGACACAAACAGACAGATACAGAGATCTCTATATATGGGCATAAAATGGATGCAGACAGACAGATACAGATATCTCCATATATGGGCATAAATGGACACAGGCAAACAGATGGTCAAAACTGGTCCTATGACAACAGGTTTAATGGGACCGTTCGTCCCACCGGCCTCAAATTAGGCACACGCGTTCCCCCGACCCGATGCGCAGTTTTCCGGAACCAGCGTGAAAGTTTTGGAATCTCTGTATGCAGAGCTGATGTCTGACATCAGGGTTTTCCGGAACTGGCACATACACGGGCATGAAAGGGACAGAGACAGACAGATACAGAGATCTCCATACATGGACATAAAATGGACGCATACAGACAGATAGCCTACAGATACATCCATATGTGTGCATAAATGGACACAGGCAAACAGACATCGTTCCTGAGTAGGCCGGTCCCCGACTAGACGTTCGGCCGCCCGTCAGGCAGATACAGGGATCTCAATATATGGGCATAAAATGGACGCAATGGTCAAAACGGGTCTTATGACAACAGGTATAAGGGGGTTTGCATTAAAGAGCGGGGCATTCATTCCTTATTTACATCGTTCCCGAGTAGGCCGTTCCCCGAATAGAGCTTCTAGTTACCATTATGGGCACAGCGGTCAGACCTGTGGCTCTGGACAACCGGATCTCTGTATCTGTCAGTCCATGTCCCTTTTGTGCCCATATATGGAGATGTCCGTTTCTGTCAATCTACCTTTTATGACGATATATAGTACATGGAGATATCTGTATCTGTCAGTCCTTATCCCTTTTATGCCCATATATGGAGATCGCTGATGTCATGAGCATATGCCCATATATGGGCATGCACCCTTTTGTTTCCATATATGGAGCTGACTGATTTGTTTGTGGCTGATGCCATGACGACACACTGTGGTTAGACAACCCACTTCAAATGTAGGTGTAGCTGCATTGGGAACTCCTTATATGGTTATGACTGTGTCAGAGTGACGTCATAGGTGAGTGATATCACAGGCGTGGCCACATATATTTAAAGTGTTGTCTTCGTTGGATCCCAAAGCATTTCTGACTGTGACCAGCGTTGGGTCAAGGCTTGCAACAGAAGGGCAGAAGGGCATCATGGCATCGCGCGCCGGTCCCAGAGTGGAGGGTACAGACGGAAGTGACTTCCAGCACCGTGAGACGGTGGCAGCACGCTACCAGATGTGTGTGGGCTTTAAGTCTGCCATCCGTAAGCTCAACGTTCTCCATGCCCTGATCTGGCTGCTGATGGCAGCTCAGGCGATCTTCGGCCAGATGAGCCCGGCCCGCGATTATTGGACGGCCTCTCCCTTCCACTGGACGAACCTGTACCTCCTCAGCATCGTTCCCACCGCCTTCAGCCTCATGGCCCTGCCGCGCAACCACGTCAACTGCCTGGTCGCCTCCGTGATCAGCGCGGGGCTCTTCTGCGTGGCTCCGCTCCTCTACGGCGCCATGGAGATGTTCCCTGCGGCGCTGTGGCTCTACCGCCATGGCAAGGTCTATGGCTTCATGTTGGGCTTCTTCACGTGCGTCGTCATGATGGCGATCGCCGTGCCGCTGCACGGTTGGCAGATCTACTACAGCAAGAAGCTGCTGGACCAGTGGTTGACCAGCACACAGGAGAGGAAGACAAAATGAGAATACTTTTGAGCTGTCACAGAAATCGATACAAATCTAAATAATCAATCATTGACTACTTGACCTTAAAATCAACAGTCAAATTCCCATCAAGATGGGATTCCGGAGGTGCAGCGGTAAAGAACATGCCCACCACTGTGGAGTCTAGGGGTTTGAATCCAGCTTGCCGTGTGTCTTACAATCTTACAATAAATGGCATAGAGTCGGCCGGGAAGGCTCTGGCCGTGGCCCAAATTAGCCAATTGATTGGCAATTCCAGCCTAAGGTGGCGTTTACACAACACCACTTCCACGAGAAATCCGCAAAATGAAATGTCATATTCCGGCATTTTCGGGGGTTGGAAACGCAAGATAGTGAATCCGATCCTCCTTGCGTTTCCAAAACAAATTCTGTGACAGGAAGTAGAGGGGACATGATGTCACACACTGCCAGATAGTGTGTCACTGCCACCTAGCGACCTGGCGTGCACACTACATCCTTTCAGTCCCAGTGCGTCTTCGTATGAACACAGGAAAAAAGTGTCACGTTTTCTTTACAGACCATTGTTGTCTAAACATGGCCTAAGACCCACACCTGTCCAATTCCTCACAACTGCCATTTGTTTACCTGTCAGTCCACTTTCCAGAGTCAGTTTACACTCTTCAGACATTCTCCACACATTACAACAACAACTTTCCACACAGTTGGCTAAATTGATTGACTAATTGGGAGCAGAAATAATGGTGAAAATAAGTGGTTATTCTAAATAAACAAATAAAGCGCTTGCTTGAATAGCATGCTGTTTAATTAGTGTGGTTGCCCCTGCAGAGCAACCCAACTATAGTACTTGTCCAACTGTATTCCATCCATCCATCCATCTTCCAGGGCCTCCTAGATAAACCTTTTTGAGCGGTGGTAAACCGCTCCATAGAGTGGCTGTGCGTGTGACTGTAGCCTTTTTCCTCAGCGTTTTGCCATAGTAAAACGTGTGTGTGTAGCATGGCCTGTACATCCTAGACTTAAATCCTAGTCTGAAGACGTCATGCAAGCTTCATAGAGTGGCTGTGTGTGTGTCTGTAGCCTTTTTCCTCAGCGTTTTGCCATAGTAAAACATGTGTGTGTGTGTGTGTGTGTAGCATAGCCTGTACATCCTAGACTTAAATCCTAGTCTGAAGACGTTATGCAAGCACGACCACCGCTCACTTCACAGTGGGTGTGATTTTTTTTTTGCTGGCTACTCCTCCCACAGTTTTGGTGGCACGCACTTGGGCTATATGTCAAATTGGCTTCACCGGGAATCGAATCATCACATTTTGCAAAGAGATATGTTATATATTGGCCGAGTTTAATTTATATACCTTTATTCATGAATACATTTTCTCCATCGACTTTAATTCACATTTTAACTTTTCCCAAATATGGAGATGACTGACATCATAGATGTCTGACATCATAGACTGCAGGAGCCTGACACAGTATGTCCATATATGGGCATTCCCAGATATGGGCTTTATATTCATGACATCATGGATCTCGAATAGGGACAAGGACTGACAGATACAGAGATATTTGCTAGTGTGACCCGCCTCAAGGCAACCATACTTGCAATTTCCAATTGCATCTTTCTAGTGTGAAGTGCACTGGTAGGTTGGTAGGTTGATTTTCCTAATCTGCAAAAGCCATCAGGATAAGACCATTTGTTTTGACAGTCTAATTTAAAAAAGAAAATCTTAGAAAGTAACATTGAATCGTGGATTTAGAGAATCCTGACACTAGACTGGCTGGCTACAAAGAAGGAATTAAGGTTCAGGCCAGACATAACTCCATTTAACTTTAAAGACTTTTTTTTGCTCAGATTATCCTTCTTTTATATGTCTAAACGGGTCAACAGAGATGATCATGACCTATGGTTGTTGGGGGAAGTCATTGAGTCAGTAGTGGGACTCAAATTGCTGATCTAAAAGCTCACAATGTGTCATATGTAGTGGAGTAGTACAATATTTTGTTCTGAGGTGTAGTGGAGAAGAAATATAAAGTATTGAAAAATGGAGATACTGAAGTAAAGTAAAAGTATCTCACATTTGTACTTCTCTCCAATAGAGGGTATGAGCGTGACATCATCAACATACACGAAGTTATGCTGGAACACCTACTGAGTGTGAAAAAGCCTCTGGCCTTGACATACCATACTGTACATCCAAACAGAAAAGTCCTATCTGATTGCATTAAACTAACTTTTCCATTCACTTCATGCATAGCTCCATGTTCCATTTAAACACGCTCGCACGCACACACTTGCTTTTTCACTGATTAGTGCAAAATAGGTCCCTATAGTGTGTGCCAGCGGCTACGTCATTGTAGTCCTTAGCGGCCATTTATTGGGTCAAAACACAGGTGTTTCAATTGTTTGATTGCATAGAACTAATGCTATAGTCTAATCAGAACACCTGTGTAAGGCTGTGTTTACCCAAGAAATGGCCGCTCTTAGAACTACATTTGGCACACCCTATAGGCATTGGACAAGAATAAGTTGACCGTTTCTAGTGTTTCATAGTTGTTTTGACATAAACTATCAAAATTAGAGATGTTACACACTTACATGTAACCCTATCCTTCTGCTGACCAGCCCCAGTGAGGTCTCTGCGTTGTGTTTAGGTGGAAGATACCAGGGCAGGGAAGATGGACAAGGAATGAGACGTCCAATGGTGGTTGAGAGGCCAAGCAAACCCTCATTTATTACAGCTTTGGAAACAAAGGGAAAAACTCACTGTCAGTTTTGTATTCTATACACAAACACTTGGACTTACAAATCTAATGTACAAAGTGTATTCAATAACTTTAGTTGCCTCTTTGCATACAGTACATTAACCTAGCTGGCCAGCCACAAGCATTCATGTAGATTAGCTCACACAGTTAGCCACTAGCATGAACATTATTTACACACTAAATGTCCTTCACACAAAACATGACTCATGTAATAAAAATGCCCTGAAATGTTTTAGAATGAACTCAGACTTTGATATACTATTTTAAATTGTTTTTAGTGGTACAGTGCAGAATCCCTCCTTACCTTTGAAAACAAAGGGAAAAACCAAAGCCTATGGTGGCTGCGGAGGGACAAAAAGGAAGAAGGCACAGCAGCAGCATACACAATACAGCAGAAATGCGCCATCTGCTGGCAAACATACATCACTCCCTTACATTATGTCCCCCTAAACATTGTTATTTCGAACATCACACCTCACAAAATGTGTAGCTCCAACGGTTTAGAAGGCCATTTTTTAAAGGGCGTGGTCATATGGGATATTTTGCCCCGGATAGAGAATTTCCTCACAGTTTTTAAGTTGTTCTTTGGGGTCATATTAGCCAAGAACAGTTGAGATATAAATGAAGTGCATACAGTAGGCTTACAGTACTATCTTAGCCAGGTCCTATAGACAATGATGACTGCCATTCACTCTGACCGCTTTCCTCCCCCGTCCGATACACATACCAGTAAGACTCCCTAATCGGGAGATAAGCGACCGTAGGTGGCTTATCTCCACAAATAGGGCAAAAATTAGTTTTTCCAAAATCTTCCTGATCCATGTTGATGACATGAGTGTAGACATGCTGTGTAGTGATATTCGTGATTTTAGGGCAAAAACTGTAGGAGCAGTGTCCAAAAATGTGTTTTAAAAATCGGCCTGAAGGTGGCGCTAGAATAGGGCCATGTGAGAAATGAGGGGTGGGGTCTCCGCGTTGCCTTGGCGGACGAATAGGTACCGGCCCCGGCTCTCCCGGACGCTCCTAGCCCGAGTTACGGCATTTTATGTGCACTGCAGTGGCAGGGGGTCCTCCACTGGGGGCGCCACCACTTTTGCATCCGTTCTGGAGCACCAGGAGTCGGTGGTCCCCGGGAATTCCCCGTGAGCAGCCCCGTTGGGGTGGTCATTTGGTCATTTTTGCACATTTGGTAATTTTTTACATCTGGGGGTCCCCCAGGGATCTGGGGGTCCCTGGGGCTCCGGGGGTCCTTGGAGGTTGTAGTTTGGCAGTCAAGGAGTGTGTGTGCAAAATTTGGCATGGATGGGGGCAACGGTTGTGGAGATATGAGCAGGGCAAAAGTGTGACGGACTGACTGACTGACTCACTCACTCACAGACAGCCGGTGGAGGTTTTGGTAGTAAATGCGACCTACGGTCGCAATTAAAGGAGGAGTGATATAAATCTCTTTAAATGTGTTCAATAGCTCTATATTGTGATAGTAATCAATTAGTGTTTGTTCAGTAACAGGGGTCTCTCTGTCTCTCCAGCATTTTGGTAAACAGAATATAGGCTGAATTCTCAGGTCGGGATAACAATTCCATCCAATCATGAGAGAGAATGCATACAGGATGCAGGCTAAACAAGTGAGATTGGAAGTGATGGAAGGAAAAATGTGCAGACAAATGTGCAATATAAAATAGAAGCTGGTTAGAGAAGCTGTTACTCAAAACTTGTAAAAGAAAACAAAGCCTTTTGGAGCGGTGGTAAACCGCTCCATAGAGTGGCTGTGCGTGTGTCTGTAGCCTTTTTCCTCAGCATTTCGCCATAGCAAAATTTGTGTGTGTAGCATAGCCTCTTCATAGAGTGGCTGTGCGTGTGTCTGTAGCCTTTTTCCTCAGCGTTTTGCCATAGCAAAACGTGTGTGTGTGTAGCATAACCTGTACATCCTAGACTCAAATCCTAGTCTGAAGACGTTATGCAAGCACGGCAACCGCTCACTTCACATTGGGTGTGATTTTTTTTTGTGTTTTACGATTATGATTATTATTATATTATTTTATGATACCTTGGGCTTTTTTGGGTGTATTCTTTTTTAGTTGACCTTTAGTTGTACCAGTGAACTGTACTGTCATGAAACTGTACATTTTCCTATGCAAACTTCTAATAAAGTTTCCAATCAATCAATCAATCAATCAATCAATCAATCAATCAACCAACCTACGGTATTACTTTCCAATATGGCTGCTGTACATATTGAGCCTATCACAGGACCCTAAACAAATGTTTACTTTGTGTAGTAGTGGGTCGACCGGGCCGGACCGGACCGGGAATGTCCTCAATCCACAATTGTCCCGGGGATTGAGAGTGGAGTGGAGGCCCGAGTGAAGAATTCAAGGATAAAAGAAAAAAAAAAGAAAAAAAGGGAGTGCCAATTCTGTTTTTAACTCCGTCCCAAATGTCTCAGAGGGGGTGAAAAAACAACCAAAAACCCCGAAGCCGAAGGTTTAGCCTGGCTGGTCCCCATAGCGGGACCAGGGGCGTCACACCAAATTCTGGGCCCTGGGTACAAGGATTCACTGCGGGCCCCCCATGAATGTTAACTATTGAAAAATAGCAGATATACAAGCTCACAGCCGCGCTGCGAGCTTGTAGATCTGCTATTTTTGAAAAAATGTGAAAATGTGTGCAAGAAACCTATGTTTCCATGTCAGTGGTGCTCAAACTTTTTCATGTCAAGGACCCCCAAGATGATATGTATTTGGTCACGGACCCCCATCTCAAAATATTTAGTTCCAGGGACACATTTTCACGACTTTTCTAAAATAGCAGATCTACAAGCTCGCAGCGCGGCACTCGGTGCCGCGCTGTGAGCTTGTATATCTGCTATTTTTCAATAGCTAAAGTTACTAGGGCCCCTCCGCCTTGGGCCCTAGAAACTCAGTCCCACTTCCCCCCCCCCCCTTGTGACGCCCCTGAGCGGGACCATTGTGGTGTGCGGTATTGTATGTTATTCATATGGCTTCTGCTGAGTGTTGTGTTCCCGTGTGTCGTGTGAGTCATGCGTCACTTAACATGACGGATGCGCCGACCGCAGGCGTCAAGGTTGGATCAAGGTCACGGCGCAGTTTGGGGTTTTTGTAACCCGCGGTGAGACTCACAACACAAACGTCGTCGCTTCAGTTTCCTTTCCTGTGCGCCGTCTTTTTGTGTGCCTCTCGCTGTTAACTCTGTCATGGTGCCACTTTTCTGCAAAGATCACTTAATCTTTTCTGCCTTTATTTGTAGTGTAAGTGTGGAGATGGACAGGAAACAGGGAGAGATACAGAGATGGGGAGAGATACCGTTAGAGCCTATTGAGACTGGCAGATTTCACCCAGGTTTTTTCATCTCACTCACGTCGTCCCGTTTTCCCAAATCTTCCTCATCCATGTTGATGACATGAGTGTAGACATGCTGTGTAGTGATATTCGTGATTTTAGGGCAAAAACTGTAGGAGCAGTGTCCAAAAATGTGTTGTAAAAATCGGCCTGAAGGTGGCGCTAGAATAGGGCCATGTGAGAAATGAGGGGTGGGGTCTCCGCGTTGCCTTGGCGGACGAATAGGTACCGGCCCCGGCTCTCCCGGACGCTCCTAGCCCGAGTTACGGCATTTTATGTGCGCTGCAGTGGCAGGGGGTCCTCCACTGGGGGCGCCACCACTTTTGCATCCGTTCTGGAGCACCAGGAGTCGGTGGTCCCCGGGAATTCCCCGCGAGCAGCCCCGTTGGGGTGGTCATTTGGGCATTTTTGCACATTTGGTCATTTTTTACATCTGGGGGGACCTGGGGGTCCCTGGGGCTCCGGGGGTCCTTGGAGGTTGTAGTTTGGCAGGCAAGGAGTGTGTGTGTAAAATGTGGCATGGATCGGGTCAACGGGTGCGGAGATATAAGCAGGGAAAAAGTGTGACGTGTGATGTGTGAGCACATTTGGTCATTTTTTTCATCTGGGGATTTTAGGGCAAAAACTGTAGGAGCAGTGTCCAAAAATGTGTTGTAAAAATCGGCCTGAAGGTGGCGCTAGAATAGGGCCATGTGAGAAATGAGGGGTGGGGTCTCCGCGTTGCCTTGGCGGACAAATAGGTACCGGCCCCGGCTCTCCCGGACGCTCCTAGCCCGAGTTACGGCATTTTATGTGCGCTGCAGTGGCAGGGGGTCCTCCACTGGGGGCGCCACCACTTTTGCATCCGTTCTGGAGCACCAGGAGTCGGTGGTCCCCGGGAATTCCCCGCGAGCAGCCCCGTTGGGGTGGTCATTTGGGCATTTTTGCACATTTGGTCATTTTTTACATCTGGGGGGACCTGGGGGTCCCTGGGGCTCCGGGGGTCCTTGGAGGTTGTAGTTTGGCAGTCAAGGAGTGTGTGTGCAAAATTTGGCATGGATGGGGGCAACGGTTGTGGAGATATGAGCAGGGCAAAAGTGTGACGGACTCACTCACTCACTCACTCACTCACTGACAGACAGACAGCCTGTGGAGGTTAAGAAGACACGTGTGATATTGGCTGGTTTCCCCAGAAAATGTGCCGATCTCAACAGGGACTAACGGTAAAGATCATTGGGGACGGGACTCGAACCAGGCTACTTTTAGAGCCTAGGTGCCTGGACCCGCATAATCTTAATCTTGAAGCAATAACAATCTAAAGAGAACCCTGCAGTTAGGATAGGCTAGTTAATCGTTATCCCTTAAACCCTGTATACTTCAGTTGACCGGAGTCCATCAGGGACTCTTCACTATAGGCCCCCCCCTCTACACAATCTTAAAATAAGTATATAGCCGCGGGGGGAAAAAAGGACGAAATGAGGACGTTATATAGGTTTCGTGTGATTAATATATTATTCTAGAACCACTGAAATGATGCCATCTCATCATGTGATCAACTAATCAGTTATTGAGAGCAGAAGTGGACGTCCTGAGCTGTGAGGCCATCGGGGGGAGGGAGGGGGGCACTCTCTCAGCTCTGACCACTCTTTTTGTGTTTATACTGAGGTGGGGAGGTGGAGGTGGTGATGGTGGTGGGGTGGGGTGGTGGTGAAGGACAGCCTTTCAGCCCTGTGGGATGGATAATAGCCTGACTCGCCCTCTCTCTCTCTCTCTCTCTCTCTCCACTGCCACTAACTCCCATCAACAGATTCCCCACTTTTTAATTGCGTTTTCCCTGGAATCCCCGGTAGGAGAAGAGGATGAATAAATGATAAAAAAAGGGGGAAAGTACCCTATAGTCGGGGGAGGGGTTCGTATTCATCCTTGGGACCGGGGCACATTGTTTTCAAACAACAAACTGTGAACCCGTAGTTCCAGGAACAAGCAAGAAGAGAGAGGCACACAACGGTCAAAAGCGCTGGAGGACTTCGGTCCCTAAAAGCCGTCTTCTCAATGCAAGTCGTCCCTGCCTTCTTTAATGACCCATCGGGTTCACAATTAACCCCTCCCGCTCGCTTGCTCGCTGTTAATACAAGTCTTCTCAGAGTCTCAATTGGCCCCCATCGGTCGGGGGGAGAGAGCTCTGTTGTGTCCCGGGGATTAGAAGGAGACAAGAGGGGGAATCAAAAGCCACTTTACAATACAGTAATCAGCATGTTTTCCCTCTGAAAGGCCCTCCGCTCCCCCAGATTGGAAAACATAGAGCATTACCCCCCATTCTGCAGCCACACAGAAACCCATTCAGCCAAGCGCTTTATTATATCGCCGCTGTCGGTCGGAGACCTCGTATGTCCCACGACCGACTGGAGTCCATCAAGACTCTATTCTAGGCCCTGCATCCTTTTTCCCCCTCTACACCAAATCTCTTCGCCGAATATAACCGGGGGAAAAGCTTGTAAATCAGTGGTTTTCTACCCTTTTCATATCAAAGGTCCATTATTTATTTCGCCATTTGAGCCACGGAAAACCATTTGATGAGATTTAGCCTCTCAGGCCAAAAATGTTGAATAGTCCACAGTTATGTGCTGTATTGATGTGGTACCATAGGAAAGATAACAGCCAAACGTTGATCAAAATAACAACTATTTGCGGGGCACCCACCGGCCTACTGGTCCAGGCGCATACCACTTAGGCATTGCCACATAGGCATGGATGCCTGGCGGCGTTGCCGGTTCGATTCCCGATCTGGGCAACCTTTGCCGCGTGTCACTCCCCATCTCTCCCCCCATTTCCTGTCAGTCTGGTGTCCTATCAATAAAGGCATAAAAGCCCCCCCCCCCCCCCCCAAAAAAAAATAAGAAATCTAAAGAAAAAATAACAACTATTTGGTCTGGGCCCCTGATGCAGCGGTCCAGGAACCTATAGGCTCAATATGTCCTGACAGCGTGTCACGGGTTTGAGTCCCGATCGGGGTGGCCTTTGCTGCGTGTCACTCCCCATATCTATCCCCCCCCCCAATTCTTCCACATTCTCTAATTGTGTAGACTTCTTGTAAATCAAGTAATGCAGATGTTTAACAATAATCTAACTCTTGAGAGCGTAACATGAAACCATTTGGTTTCATTTTACACTCTCAAGAGATCTATAAGGGTCCATTTGGTTACCAACTCTCCATTTGGACCACCGGTTTGCAAACCACTGTTGTAGATCATGCAGCTTTGATACTCTTGTATGACGCAGTAGTAGAGCATTAAATGACGAAAAAAATAAACAATAACATTAAAACATTGAAATGTGGAGATACAAGGTTTCTGCCCGACAGCAACAATGTTATGGATTAAGCCTGTGTTGTTGGGAGCACCAGTGCTGTAGAGAGTATAGAGGGGAGAAGTGTCCACTCCAGTGGGGAGGGAGAGGGTGCTTGGAGGGGTAAGAACACCCACAACCTGGCCTCTCTCCTCCTAGGATGCTTTCTCCTTCCCCTCACCAGCCTGGGGGTCAGCCAAGAGACCAAGGGAGGTATTTGCATGAATTACACCGTTGACTACGTTTCGAACCATGGCATCCCTGTTTTGGGCATGTCGTTATAGGCAAAAATGGTCCAAAAGTTTTATACAACAAAGATTTCAAAGCAAAAAATGCTTTTCAGATTGTTGTCATTTTGTAGTTGAACCGTACCTTTCTGACGAAAGGTTTGGTGGTTGGAGAGAGTATGGACAGGCCTTTAAGTTAAGGCATAAGAGCTGGTACTTGAAGTGAACCTGCTTTTGTAAACTTTTGCACACAACGTAAAAGTGAAGCTTTTGGTCATGCTTCAGCTGCCTTCACACACTGTTGTCACTGTTGTCATGCTTCACATGGCATGGTGTGAAAACCTGCAGCAATTGTGTCACGCTGTTACTCTTGCCTGTAACCTCTAACTGCTCGCGATGAGCAGTTTCGTGCCTTATATGATTTCCTAAATCAATGCATAATTTATATAAATAGTTTATTTATTTATTTAAATAGTAAATGGTCTATTTATATACCGGCTTTAGCCAATGCGATTTGCAGAGATTGTGCATTACATTCACCCATTCACACACACATTCATACACCGATGGTGGAGGAAACCATGCAAGGCACCCACCTGCTCATCGGGAACAACAAGGGGTTCAGAGAGTCTTGCTCAAGGACTCTTCAACACTAACTCTGGGGGAGCCCAGGATCGAACTGGGAACCCTTCGGGAACCCTCTGTGTTCTAAGACGGCCACTCTAGCCCTGAGCCACTGCCACCCCTTATCCAGTGTAGGAAGCAGACAATTGTACAAGTCCCTCTGATCCGAGTCCAAGTCGAGTCACAAGTCATCTGGTCCAAGTCTCAAGCAAGTCTCAAGTTGTTCTGTTGTGGGCAAGTCAAGTCAAGTCGAGTCACAAGGTTGTCAAGTCAAGTCGAGTCGAGTCACAAGGTTGTCATGTCAAGTCGCGTCGAGTCGAGTCGCGTCGAGTCGAGTCACAAGGTTGTCAAGTCAAGTCAAGTCACAAGGTTGTCAAGTTGAGTAAATGATACCTCTGTGACCATAACTATTAAGTAATTAACATTCAGTAGGAAAAAAACAGTAGCCTAACACTAAGCCTATACCCTCTGACCATAATACTCTATCATGGCAGAGGTTCTCAAACTTTTAAATTCCGAGGTCTCTCTCCCCTAGAACCAAATGGATTTGGTTGTACACTGTCAGTACAGACCTGTAAGGGTCAATTTAGACCCCTGGCTGGTATATCCTCTGAAAAAAAAAATAGACTACAAAACTGCTACAGGCCTATTGCTTTAAAAACAAAAACAAACAAGACACAATAATCTTAACGTGCATGCTTTGTTTTGTACTACTAGTACTGTATTTTAAAGTCATTTCTCATCAGGCACAAATTTAGCTGCCTACTCCACAACACGTGCATCATTTGTTTTGCTGGCATGGGGTCCCATTCATGACCGCAAGTAACCCCAAGTTACACCAAATGTCGTTACCCGTCGTAAACTATAGAATGACTACGCAACCACCACAGGCTGGCAACACATTTCTGGTCGGTCACATTTGTCTGTGTAACATTACGGGCCATGCGAAAAGCTCCCAAGAATAACAGTGGAGTGGAAAACTTGTCGGAGGCTAAATGAAAAGGAATAAAGCTTTTGCGTGGGAGTTATTTAGTGAAGTTCTTAACCCTGCTGACGACTGGATGGGATGTATGTTATGAAAAGTGAGAAAGTGTTGGAAGACGGAGGCTTGCTTCCATGATGGATAATTGGATAATTATTTATGCAGTCACAGATCAACGTTCGTGACAGTGGTGAGTGACATTGTTGTCTTATTAATGTTCAAAACACGATCGACCGACAGTATATCACCAACACACACATGCACACGCGCACACACACTTAGTTCTAATGTTATCTTCTTACGTTTGGTTTTACTTGTCTTCATGCGCAGTCTTCAAGTGGCGGATAAAGTTTGATGTCGTTCCCTCTTTGTCTTTGATTTTAGCGTTGCATATCTTGCATTGAGTGTTCCTCTGTTTACCATCGGAGTGGAAGTTTTTATATGCAAACTGCACGGAACTGTAGCAGCAGAACTGGCAGTGGCTGCATCAGGCTGGGGTGCAGCAGTAGCCATTCATGCTGTGTGTGTGTGTGTGTGTGTGTGTGTGTGTGTGTCTGGTGCTTGTGCTCTCGCTTACATGCCTGTCTCCAATCAATCAAATCAATCAATCAATAAAAGTGTGAACCTAGCGTGGCGTTCACGACTGCTTTGGTGAGTGGCGTAGCGGCAAGTCGTCCGAGTCAGCGTGTCTCAAGTCGAGTCGAGTCGGGAGTCATTGTCTTCCAAGTCAAGTCGAGTCTCAAGTTTTTGTCCTTATGTCCGATCAAGTCGCAAGTCGTCAAAAATATGACTCGGGTCCGAGTCAAGTCGAGTCATCATGACTCGAGTCCAATTGTCTGGTAGGAAGTATACCTGTATAGGGCTTAAGCGGTTATGTTGTTCATAACTCGTGATATGAAACTCACACTGTCTCAGAGATCAATGACTTGTTTAGTTTTTTTCTTTCCTTTCTTACCTGTATTTATCCAGGGAGGGATTGCTGAGTACACACACAACACACACCCTGGCTCTCCATTCATGCACTTCAACACTTTCATTCACACCTGGACTGGAGGCTGTCCAGGTCAAGCACGGTGCACTACTGGTGCCAGCTGAGAGACTAACCTGGCAAGTGGTGGAAAAAGTACTCACATTTCTTACCAACAGTAAGTAAATGTATCAATGCTGCAATGTACTGTAGAAACACTCGGTCACAAGCAAAAGTCCGGATTTTCAGAGGCACTTGAGTGGGGGCACCCACTGGCCTAGTGGTCCAGGCACATACCACATATGGCTTTGTGCAGCCATGCGGCGAGTCGTGAGTTTGAATCCCTCTCCCGGGGACCTTTGCTGCATGTCTCTCCCTGTTTCCTGTCTATCTTCACTAGTGGCGTTTCCATAAAGCCACTTTTTGCGCATTAACGGCTTATTCGCAAAATGTTTTTATGGAAACACTTCAAAATGCGAATAAACTTTCATTATCCGCAAAAAAAGTTATCCGCTTGGAGGAGGAGGATTTTGAGCCTTTATCGAATAAACTAAATGCGCTTAAGTGAATGGAAACGGGTCAGACAATAAATGCGAATAGATTATGACGTTCTAGGTCCATTTCCCCTGCCGCTTTGTCCATGGTATAGCGTTAGCCCACAAAACAAACCTGTTGTTTGTTACACACGGAGTGACACGGACCATGTGTAAATTCCTCCCGTTTTCACCTCAAGCCATCGGTGGCGAGCGAACCCTTCCTCATCCCACGGTGTTGCGTGCCTGAAGTGCCCAATCTACAAGCTCACAGGCACAGCAGCTCGCATCCACGTCTCCGCGCCCGTTGTGAGCTTGCAGATCGGCCACCTGACCTTCCAGAGGACGCTGAAACTTGCACTGTGCAGCGACGCGACCGCGGTTTTCCCGGTGAACCGGTAGCTTTATGTATTGAGAGGAACTCTTGACAATTTCGTAAGAGACTCGTCGCCAATTGTAATAGGCCTATATTTAAAAGTTATTTGGGGCCATGATGATGACTGATAATCCCTTCTTCCCACTACTAGACAGCGACCGAGTCACAGCAGTCAGACGTGCAGACGGTGCAGTGCTCAGGTTCGGTCTGAAAAAAAATCAGCCCGATCAACTCTTGCGAACGTCGCTAATTCGAATGACACCCGCAAATGGAAACATGCTAAATTCGCTTTGTCTTAATGCGTATTTCTGATAATTCGCTTCCCTAATTCGAATAAGTTTATGGAAACGCCACTACTGTCCCCTAGATAAATGCAGAAAAAGGCCCCAAAAATATCAATAAATAAAAGTACAAAAGTATTGGTATCAAAATCTGTAACGTACCCAAAAATAGAAAGTACTCATTATGTCCTGTTTCACAAGTTTTTAAATGTATAAAAAATCTTTTGAAAAAAGCAGATCTACAATCTCACAATGCGTCACATTTTGAGCTTGTAGATCGGCTATTTTCAAATAGCCAAAAATGTATATACTGTAGGGCTGAAGTGGGTAATGTATGTTTTGTAAAAAATAATCCAAATTTGCAAAGTAACTGGTAACATAAAGTTTTCAAATAATTGTAGAGGAGTAAAAGTACAATACTGTATTTGCCTCTGAGATGGGGTGGAGTACTAGAAAAAGTACAAAAAATTGGAAATACTCTAGTAAAGTAAAAATACCTCAATATTGTGCTTGAGTACAGTACTTGAGTAAATGAATGTACTTACTTTAGTTTACACCCTACTGACTTATGTTCACAGTATGGTAAGAGTCACTTAAAACCAGTGATGGACAGAGTATGCTCATACCCAGTTAGAATCAAAGTGTATACTTCTGGTCAAATATTACTCAACTGAAAGTGAAAGCTGCTCTGTTGGAAACGTGTACTGGAGTACTTGCTTTAAAACAATACTCATTCAAAAGTGCAAATTACATATGTTGCACTATTGATTTTCCAGAAATGATCCAAAACTAAAAATAACAGACAAAACAGCAGATCTAAAATCTCGTCACGCATCACATCATAATTATGCATCACAATGTGTCACAACGTTCACTATTTGAATGAAAATGTGTGCAAATCTTTGAACATGTACTCTTTTAAAGCAATTTCTTTTACTCAAATCTTTGCTTCTGGGGGGTCAATATTTTGAGATGGGGGTCCGCGGTCAAATACAAATAATTCTAGGGGTCCTGTGGTGCTCAAACCTTGACCACCACAGATGAAGAAACCATTAGGATTTAGAAGACATTTTTAGGTAATTTTCAGGTTAGCCTAAAAAGTAACTTAGGTACAGTACTCAAGTAAACGTACTTAGTTACTGTCCACAACCGCTTATAGAACCACCGCTACCCCCATATAACATTATCAGTCATATTGCATGTTGTGGGGGGGGGGGGGGGGGGGACACACACCGCATGCAGCGTAAAACGAGGACCATGTGATCCGGCAAGACGAGCATGAGAAGCCAGACGACGTCTGGCTGGCTGTGTCACAGTGCTTAAACAACGATGGCGTTTCCTCTTAATAACGCTATCAAAGGAGCCATTATAATGGCCCGTGTTTTTTTCCGCTATGTCTGGGCCATGAACGATGCATCATGAAAAGGCCAGATCCATGTGTTCTACGACGAGCAGAAGGAAGTATTTGATTTCCCCTCTTTGTCGGGTTTCGCTGATCGAAACCACAATACATCTGATTCGGTTTAGTCGAGGCCCCGTCATGTGCGCCGCCGGTCACACCATTGATCTGCAGCACCAGGAAACAGAGCACAGTGCACGTCAAGGACACGGCATTCCTTAGGACAGGGGTTCCCAAACTTTTTTGTCTCAGGGCACCCCATGAATTTTTTTTTTTAATCCAAGGCACCCTTACATTATCATTTTCACTCCCAGCACCTTTATAGCATATCGTCGTTGTCGGGTGGAAACCTTGTATGTCCAAAACCGTTCGTTTTGTATTTATCATCTATAAAATGTACTAAACTAGTGAAAACAGCAGATCTACAAGCACACTGCTTGTAGATCGGCTGTTTTCATTAGTTTTGTGCGACAGAGGTTTCTGCTTGACAGTGACGATATTTTAGTGATTATGTTGCGAGGAAAACGTTAAGATAATAGCCATTTTGGTTAGAACTGACTGAAAATAACTTTGTACTTCAAGTTTAAAATGATACTAAACATTTCTTCAAGTGTCCAAATAGATTCCAAATATTATCAAATGATCTCGCGGCACCCCTGGACAGCCGTCGCGGCACCCCAGGGTGCCCCGTCACCCACTTTGAAAAGCCCTGCCTTAGGAAGGCCTCTCCTCCAGGGATGGGACGATATGAACGTTTCATATCACGATTTAGTGTGACAAAAGAAAACGAGATTTACGATATTATCGCGATAATAAAAAACCATTGTCCCGGGGCGGAACATTTGCCCCAAAAAATAGCAGATCTACAAGCTCACAACGCGTCGCAATGTGAGCTTGTAGATCGGCTCTTTTTTGACAAAGACATTTGATAGAGAGGGAAAAAAGACTATCAAGTATGTATAATACTGTATAAGTACCTTTAACCAATTATAGAGGGTTTAAGTGGTGCCGGATACGCAGCTCGGCAAATAAAAGGTGAATTGATGCCAGTGCATGACGGAGGACGATATCACGATAAATTAAATCTCCACGATACGATTATCGTGAATGTTTTTTAACACGATAATATCGCTTAGCATCCCATCCCTACTCTCCTCCCCTCAGTGCTCTTGAAGTTTCAAAAATCAATGAGAAACAAAAGCCTTCTTAATGCTAGCTGTGGTGTTCCAAACAAAACAACATAATGGCATCCCTCGGTCGGGAAAAGACAACAAACAAGTGAAAGCTCATGGTCTCAGCACGGTTGACTTTTTTCTCAGACCGCACCATACGACTATGCCCAATGTTTGTGGACCTCAAAGTAAGTCAAGCCTACTGTAGTAGGCCATCTGTTGCAATATTACAATAGGGTCAGTGGTTCCGAACCTTATTCTGGAGAAGGACCCACTTGAAAATCTTGCAAGCAACCCGGACCGAATAGCCATAGATTTCTGACATCATAGACCACATGAGACTGACACAGTATGTCCATATATGGGCATTCCAAGATATGGGCTTAATATTAATGACATCAGGGATCTCCATATATGAGTATAAAGGTTACAAGGACTGACACAGAGATCTCCATATATGGCCATTAATTTATAAGTGAATTAACTTTCCCCGTTGACTTGAAAGGGGGAAATTCAAATGGTAAGACGGAATTCATTTGCAAGTGTTGCGTCATGGCAAACTTGCAATATCCAATTGCGTCTTTCTAGTTTGATTTTAAGTTCTACGGTTTCCAGCCGACAGAGACGATAAAATGTTTCAAGAATCAAGAGGGGCTTTAGGTGTCACTCATACAGGTAGCCTATTATAGACACAGCCTAATGTCGGTGGGACCTTATTAAACCAACGGTCCACTTGTTAGAAAACACTTGTAAACATCCGACCAGACGGGTTGGTTCTTCACGTGACGGCGATGGCGTCAGCCACCGCCTTGTGTCGTGTGTCACTGCTGACCTGTCGTCAGACTCAGCTGGGTCGTGGCGTGGGACTTCCTGCCACGCCGAAAGGAGCAGGAAACCATTAAAAGGATGAGCGTGAAAAAGTGTGTGTGTGTGTGTGTGTGTGCGTGCGTGCGTGCGTGCGTGCGTGTGAGAGAGAGAGAGAGAGAGAGAGAGAGAGAGAGAGAGAGGGATACTTTTTCTGAAATGGAGAAGGGAACAGAGAGGGGGATTTGAGGTGAATGAGGGGAGAACAAGTTCACAACGACTACAAGTCACTTAGAGCAGTGGTTTTCAACCCTTTTCATTATTTGTTCGGCATTTGAGCCACGGACCACCGTTAGATGGGATTTAGCCTCTCAGGCCCAAAACGTTGTTGAATATCTTGTTGACGTTGGATAAGATTTTGTCCACAATTCCATGCTGTATTGATGTCGGTGCCAAAGGAGAGATAACAGGCAAACGTCAAAATATTCCTATTCCTCTAGCCTCTCTAATTGTGTAGACTTTAAATTAAGTAATGCAGATGTTTAACACTAATTTAACTCTTGAGAGCGTTAGGCAACAGAGTCTTATGCACACCTGATTAGAGCTTAGCGATGGGTGTGTAGGCAGGGGTCAACGTTGTTTTAAACATGCACAAAATGTACATAGGACCCGCACACCATTTTCAATTTGCCAAAAAACTCTTTTTATTAGAATGCAACGTTTCGGTCAAAGACCTTCAGATGCATGAAGAAGGTCTTTGACCGAAACGTTGCATTCTAATAAAAATTGTTTTTTGGCAAGTTGAAGATGGTGTGTGGGTCCTATGTACATTTTGTGCATGTTTGAAACTCTTGAGAGCGTGAAATGAAATGGGTCAATTTGATTTAATTTCACATTCTCAAGAGTTAAAGATCTACTGTATAAAGGGTCATTCCCACCGGGCAAGAGAAAGATAAAAATAAAGATAGATAAAGATAAAGATAAAGTGAGATCCACTTCAATTGAGAGAGATATTTTTAATCTTTATCTTTAACTTTATCTTGCCCGGTGGGAATGACCCTTTAGGGTCCATTTGGTTACCCACCTGTCGGGCAGAAACCTTGTATCTTCATGTTTCACATTTCTTTTTAAATTAATATTCTATATTTTGTACTTTGTCATATGACAGCGTTGGGCATACAGTAAGTAGCAAAACATAAAATCAGATCTATGTGAGCCGGTAGATCTGTACATTTACGCTGATTTGAATTGAATACAGCATTCACACAGTGCAGCAGGTGTTCTGAACCTTTGATTAGGTTCGACCAATCAGAATCAAGCATTCAACCAAGCCGTGTAATAATAAAAGATATTCCACCAGTGAAAAGTTTTAACAAGAGCTTGAGACTTTTCTTTTGTCCATTTACAGAAAAGTAAAAGATTTGGACATACGAGGTTTCCACCGACTGGCCGGCAGGTGCCATGATAGTGATGATGGAGGGTGTCATGTGAAGAAGATTAGGCTAAACACTCTGCTAATGTGTAGCAGGTCATTATCAGTGGGTTAATACACACATTAAGGTCCCTGTAATGGCATTCAGCCCGCCCAGGAAGTGCCCCCCAAACCCACTCCCCTACCGGTGGACTGTCATGTCCTGGTGTTATCTCCAACATCTTAAAACAGCTTTTTGTTCGCAGGCAGCACACCGCAAATTACAAATCGTCGCTGTCAGGCGGAAACCTGGTATGTCTGAGAACCGTTACTTTTAAGGAAATGGGTGAAAAAATTAAATAAAAATAAATCACAATGTTTTGCATCGTGACCTCTTGGCTCTTGTGAGCTTTGAGTTGGAGGCCAGCAATTTTCCCTCGCCTACAAAGTATGCCGCTGGCGTTGATTTCCACGTAAATTTTAAAATGATCCTGCAGGCTAATAAGCCAAATATGCCTTAATGCATTATAAGCGTCCTCTATAAAACAATGTAAAATTTAAAACATCTTAAATATGTATTGACTTATTCTAGAAGCTAATGTTTTACTCAATAGGGGCAATGCCTGTCGCAAGTTTATGATGACATTTGTCCATGTGTGGTTTATCCCTATGGAATTTATGGAATGCAGGTGCAAAAAAAACATATTGATATATTGATATTGATTTGATGCTCATATTAACCATGGGAAGTATAAAGTTGTTGTTTATTTTCACATGCATTGCATAAATTCCATATGGGCTGGACTGCACATGGACAAATGACATCATCAACTTGTGACAGGCATTGCCCCTATTGAGTGAAAGACCAGTAAGATGCCCTAAGGGCGAGAAGCGACCGTCAGGGCGGGCGGAAACAACAGACGTCTAAGAGGGGGCGGGGCTTCAACAATTACAGCTCGTCCATATTGGCCGTCTAAGTCTAGACACCAAGTTTCAAGACGGTACCATGCTGCAAAGTGGAGTTATGGATGTTTAAAGCCCAGCCAATAGGAGATGTGTTTTTAATTTTACATTGTGGTTATATAGCATTGGTTCTCAATCTTTTCAGGCTGCGACCCCCAAAATAATCATATTTTAACTGGGGACCCCCCCACCCTGACGAGCACTAAGAGTTGAGGCATTGATTGATTGAAGGCTTTATTAGAAGTTTGCATAGGAAAATGTACAGATTCATGACGGTACAGTTCACTGGTACAAGGTCTACTAAAAGGAGATCCATGAAAAGACTAAGCTTATTTCAACATTACATTTTGTATAACACGGTTCTATTGTGAAAACAGCAGATCTACATGCTCACAACATCCCGAGGTTGAGAACCACTGTTATAGAGGAAGGCTAATCAGGGTTCCCACACATCTTTACCGATTAATTTCCAAAACTTTTCCAGAATATTTAACCCGATTTCCAGGAGTATATAACAATAATTCAGCTCAATAACGAGTCGCTTACTCCTATGCGCAATGCCCAAAGGCCGGTAGTGTATGGCAGTGGTTCTCAACCTTTTCTGGCCATGACCCATGAAATATATACCTGTATATCATATTTGAACTGGGGACCCCCACCCTGATGAGCACTAAGAGTAGAGGAATTTTGTATAACACGGTTTCATGGTGAAAATAGCCGATCTACATGTTCACAACACCTTGCGAGGCGTTGTGAGCATGTAGATCTGCTATTTTCACAATTTCTGCCTCTAATATTTGACAATTTGGCCAATGTTTAATTTGTCATTTCAGAGGTATTAACAAAATCAATAACCAAAGACAATGCATAGCTATTTTTTCCAGGACCTTCCAGGACCCTTGATCAATTCCAAAACTTTTTCAGTCCTGGAAAAATATTTTTCTAATTTCAAAATATTTCCAGGAATTTCATGACTGTGGGAACCCTGGCTAATTATAGGCTAATGTATTAAGGCATATTTGGCTTATTAGCCATGCAGGGATCCTTTTTAAAACTTTGAGATACAAGGTTTCCGCTCGACAGCAACGAAATCCATCCGACACAGGGGTGGGTGGTGGAAGTGGTCTGAGGATAACGTTTTATCAATGCAGAATAGCTCCTCCACATTCCTCCTACTCCTCCCCCCCCACCCCACCCCACCCCCCCTCAGTGCTTTCTGTGCACGCACATGGCTTGTTGCAATAACCCCGCTGACGACCTCCGTGTTTAAATCACAGATGAGAAATGCCAAGAAATAAAACGGACGATCTTGTCCAAGTGCTTTTAGCCCACAGAGAAGAGATGATATAGAGATGGTGCTGTGTCGGTGCGTGTGTGTGCGCATGCACGTATGTGTGCGTGTGTGGCACTCTAGGCATGATGAAAGATTGCAGCATCTCTCTCTCTCTGCTGATGCTTTTATAAGGAAGGTGGTGGTTGGTGCGTGTGAGGGTGGATGAGTGGGTGGGTGGGCGATTGATAAGAGCTGTCCAACACAGAGAAAGAGAAACATTGAGATATGGGGGGGGGGGGGGGGGTACAGGAGGAGATAGAGAGAGAGAGAGAGAGAGAGAGAGAGAGAGAGAGAGAGAGAGAGAAAAGAAAAATGGACGGAGGAAGTGGGAGAAAGGAAGGGAGAGGAGGAGAAAGGGAAGGAGTTTTGGAGGTTGGCATCTTTCCACGGAAACCATTAACCATTCGTGTGTGTGTGTGTGTGCGTGCGTGCGTGCGTGCGTGCGTGCGTGCGTGCGTGCGTGCGTGCGTGCGTGTGCGTGTGCGTGTGCGAGTGTGAGTGTGAGTGTGTGTGTTCAATCTTTTGTCTTTTTTCATAAACAAATGCCTTATTTCATCATTCTAGAGCGTAAAAGAAACCTTGTGGATCAGCGACTTTTGCTCTTTTTGAAATTGAATTCCGAAAACGTCATTTGGTTCCATTTGTACATCTCAGTTCCACACCTGCAAAGGGTTTATTTGGAATGGAACCCCCTCAGACCCACAGGTTTAGCAGAGTCCTTCCAGTGAGCCAACATGCACAACAACATCAGCACCCTGTTTCACTTTAATCGGAATGGAACACAACCTTCATTAGACTGCACTCTGTCGAGGTGCCAACTTGCTACTTGTGCACTTGTGGCCACCATATATGGTCTACTGTACTTGTGCGCCAGCAGAGCATGCAAGTACTGCGATCGGTGCTGGGTATGTGACGACACTTGAGGGTTATTTATATCAGGTCGCACTTGTTGGTGGTGAAGTCACCAAGAAAGCTGTCCCCTCATTGGCTAAAAACAAAACTTTTGTACTGTCGGCTGTAAACAGACAGCAAGCCGCCAAAATGGGTTTCCTCAGACGGGTGGCTGGTAAGTTCAGTCACCCGAGAGAGACTTGGAGTAGAACCGCTGATCCTACACTTGGAAAGGAGTCAGCTTAGGTGGTTCGGGCATCTAGTACGGATGCCCCCCGAGCGCCTTCCTAGGAAGGTCCTCGATGCACATCCCACTGGGAGGAGACCCTGTGGCAGACCAAAGACCAGGTGGAAGGATTACATCTCCAAACTGAACCCTGAGGGAGTGGAGGAAGTTGCTCGGGATAAGGAAATCTGGAAGTCTCAGTTGGAACTGTTACCCCCGCGACCCGATTCCGGATAAGAGGTTGAAGATGGATGGATGGATGGATGGAAACAGACAGCCATGAACAGAGAGCTGGAAACAGACAGCCGTGAACAGACGGCACTGAACGCAGTACTTGCACACTCTGCGGGTGCAAGTAATTAGCATCATTTGTAACACCTTTGTAAGGAAGAGGCACAATTGCTTTCTATTGTGGCTGCTGTGCATAAAGCCTATTCACATATCCCTGGGGAGGAATCAATTGGTATAACAACTAAATTGGTGTGTGAAGTGAGCGCTGCTATTTATTTTTGAGTTCATTTCATTAAACGTCTCGTGAAGCTTGGCCTGGGCGGACAAAGCCAGATGTTGGAGATTAGCTCCTTCCAGGAGCACCGCTCAAAAAAGGGTGAAAAGCAGGAACATTATAACAGTGCCGACTCCATCGTGCAAGAAGTGTGTTTTGAAGAAAACACAAAATGGATATGGATTATAATATAAACTATATCTTTATGTGACCCAATTTTCTAGTGGCTTGCACTTGTGTTTAACAGCCAGCCGATAAGACTGAGTGCTTTATTTGGGTGTAGAAGAACAATAGCACGCACGCCGCACGCACACACGCACACACACACCATCCCACTCTGCTGCTTTGGGCTGAAGTGCCGCGCGGAGATTAGATGCTGGGGGAGTATTAATACTCTCCATTACTCTCCTAGAGGTGAAATGAAACATGGCCCTGATGTGCTGCTATAATCCTGGACACACTCAACTCAACTCAACACAGCACTGGTGGAAAAGCAACCTCTACTCAAGTATTGTACTTAGGTACAAGTTTGAGGTACTTTTCCTTTATTGCATTGGTTCCCTCAAGGACCCCCAGGGAGTTCCAGGTCCCCAGCTAAATGACAGTTAGAAACCAAATGGACCCTTATGGGTCTGTAACTCTGGGAATGTATAAATGGAACCAAATTAACCCGTTAACATTGATTTTACAATATAAATTGGGGTCTCAGAGATAGAAATGCCATTAACCCTGCAAGGTCCAGCGTAGCTTTTTGGTAACATTTTTTAAACATTTAAAAAGAAAATGTTATAATTAGTTTTCCTTTTCTTTTTTCACATTAACATCACCATTAAATCGATTATTGTTTAGTATTACAATGCCATTGGCCATGATATTTGCATATGAATACCCCCCACAGAGGCTGACATTCACACCACTTAAAGATCTCTGGAGTCCAGAGTCTGGACGAACAACATCTCACTTTTTCACCGAAGCTATTCCTCAAAAACATTAAGTAAAATGCCTGTAATATTTGTTTTGGTGATCATTAGAATGTCTAGACCATTATGTTATTATTGTGAAAAATATCCCCAAAATGCAAATTAGAGCATGATTTATGATTTATGATTTATGGCTACAAAAACATTATTATTTTTTAAACATTACATTTTCCTCCTCTGATAAGTTTTGGCAAGTAGAAATTAATTCAGGTTTTGCAGGGTTAAATGGGGGTCTGAAAAAAATTATATGTACCGGTATTTGGCCGTGGACCACCAGCTCAAAATTTCCAGGGACCCCCCAGAAGCAAATATTTGAATTACAAATGTTGGCTTGTAGATCAGCTATTTTGTAATAGCTAAAGCATAAAATAATGGTTAAAGTGCTTTCAGGTCTTAGATGAAACTGTCCGACTGGGTATTAAATACTAATTCACAGGGTGTGTAACCCCAGGGGGCTTCAGCCCCCCTGGAGCTCAATGGTCAACGCTAACCCCGGTGGTCCCCGGACCAGACCGTTGACCACCAGATGAAGAAGTGTATTATGTTTTGCCCCCATAAACACAGAGAAGTGAAAGCCCCCCAACGTTCCCCGATATGGGACCCACCAACAACTGGTCCCACCCCCACACACACACACCCACCCACCCACCCCACCCCCCCCCCCCCCCCCCCCCACACACACACACACACACACACACACACACACACACACACACACACACACACACACACACACACACACACACACACACACACACACACACACACACACACACAGTGGTCCTACACACTGGGCTCTCTGCCAAGAAACCAGCGTTAATCCCACAGGGCCCTTAGAGTGGGAAGTAAAGTGTGTGTTTGTGTGAGTGTATGCGCGTGCGTGCGTGCATGCATGCATGAAGCTGTGCATAAGTGGGTATCTTTTGTTGTGCGTGTACAGGTATTTGTCTGTGTGAGTTTAGGTGTGTGCATATTTTGTGTACAGAGTGTGCACACTGTGTGTGTGTTTGCGCATGTGCGCATGCGTGCGTGTGTCCTCATCTGTCTTCAGTGTGTTCACCACTCCCCTAACCCCGGGATCCATCCCACGTCCCAGAGGGTCACAATACGTCGTTAACATGATGAGGGAGTCTGGACCACCTGGCTCCGATACTCTGATACTTTACTTAAGTAACAGTAGAACATAAATAACACAACGTAGAAATAAGTCCTGCATTCAAAACAAAAAAACACAACACAACACTCAAATTATTGGCTTAGGAATGCAACAAAAATCAAAAACAAAATATCCGCAAATTCTAGTCTCCATGGGGTCAGTAAGTAAGATAGAAAAAATAAAAAATAAAGGAAAAAAAAATCATTTGGGGTGAACAATCCTTTGATACGGAAGGATTCAAAATCTGTATTTTTTTTTTTTTTTTTTTCAAAATAGGTGATATGTTTGTTTTAGAATAATGATCCAAATCTAAGTAACCAGTAACTTTTCAAATAATTGTAGTGGAGAGAAAAAAAAAAAAAAAGAAAAAAAAACATATTTACCTCTGAGATGTAGTGCAGTAAGTACGAAGAAGTGTTTAGAAAAATGCAGAATCCTCAAGAAATGTAAAAGTACCTCATATTTGTACTTAAAGCATACCTGAGTAAATGTACTCCCGGTATGCACTGACGCACACACAGAGAGCCCCACACTTAGCGACTCTGGGGCTAAATCCTACAGAGATCCATTACATTGGTTAATGGCATTTAACAAATACATCACATGAGTTATGGAGCGCTTCATCTTACGGTTCAAAGCCGTGCGTGTGTGTGTGTTAGCAGGGTTGTTTATACGACTTCAAAAGCCGCGTATGAATTATGTTATTTTATGTAGAGCAACATTTTTCCTGTGATCTTAAAGCAAGCGGACAAAATTGAAAACAAGACTAAATCACACACAAATCAGTGTCAGTGTGTGTGTGTGTGTGTGTGTGTGTGTGTGTGTGTGTGTGTGTGTGTGTGTGTGTGTGTGTGTGTGTGTGTGTGTGATACTGTATTCTAACATGAACAACGAGATTATGTACAGTAGGAGTCCAAAGCCAACATGCACTGATGTCAGACTCAGACAAAACACCCTGGGGGTCCCTGATACGCCCTTGAATGGCAAGGATCCCCACAATTACATGTATTTAGACGCGGACCCCCATCTCAAAATATGTTGTTCCAGTGACCCCCCCCAGAAGCAAATATTTGAGTTTACATCGGCACACTCACGATCACAAACAAACTTAACAATTAATCTGAGCAGAGACTCCCCCCCCCCCCCCCCCCTCCTATCCTTGTGTTTCCCTCTGTCTTTTGTCCTGTCTTGGTTGAAAGTGTGAATGGGATTTTGCGACTGTATGTTTTTGTTTCATGTTTTGTGTGTTCTCTTTATTTTATTGAATCTTTATACACTGACTTTTGATGTTGAATATGTAAAATAAGTGCAGTTTATATTTGTGATATTACCTATTATGATGCCTTCTATTAACCCTGCCGAAAAAATGAATAAAGAGATTTGTAAAAAAAAAAAAAAATGTTTGCTTTTAAAAAGATATATTCAAAGATTTGCAAAACAAAAAGATCGTGCTCAGTTCAGTCCAGTCCCTGACATCATCAACTCCAGCTTAGGAGAAAGGGCTAAAACTCCTGTGGATAGGGGCGAGACCTGGCAAAGTGACATTGAGGAAGTAACCGATATACTATATAATACTTAAAGTAGCAAAAGTAATAGTAGTCATTGTCTGGTATGTACTTTCAAAAGATAGAATATAGCCGATCTAAAAGCTCAAAAACGCGTCCCGATGCGTCACGTTGTGAGCTTGTAGATCGGCGCTTGTAGATCGGCCATGTCCTAATACACAAAAGAGAGAGAGATGATTTCACTTTCAAAATAAGAAATATATTTCTTTTAAATGTAGTCAATAAATGGTGCATTTATATAGCACCTTTATCCAAGGCTCTTTACATAGAGTGTGCATTACATTCACCCATTCACACGCATACACCGATGGCAGAGGAAACCATGCAAGGCACCAACCTGCTCACTGGGAGCAACTAGGCCCAAGTTGCTAGTTACTAGGGGTTCAGAGTCTTGCTCAAGGACTCTTCGACACCAACTCTGGGGGAGCCCGGGATCGAACTGGGAACCCTCCTTGTTCTAAGTCTAAGAATGTATTAGTAATGGTCTTGACGGGGATCATGATACAAGGTACACATACCTCTTGCTTCTGGAAACACTGGAGGCAATGTTTATATGTTTTAATTGATCATCATAAGACAGCAACTCTACCCCTGAGCTAGGGCATTAACGACTTGTGATTTTTGCAAGTCGACTCGACTCAGTAAAAAGTTGAGTTGAAGTCGACTTTATCGTTTGATGACGTCATCACATCACACACGACCCCCCAAATTCTTTGGGGGTCCCCAGATGATTAACTTAATGTGCAAAATTGTTTTCTCACTCAACTGTAAACAAACCAACATAAAGTTTAAGTATATAGAGGGTATCTTCATTTCTAAAGTGACAAATTAAGGACTTTTTAATACCTCTAAAATGACAAATTAAACATTGTCCAAATTGTCAAATATATCCACCTGTTTCCGCGGGAGTTTATTGGAGATTATTTGGACCTGTTTGGACCACACTTCGGGTTTAACAGCAGACATACAAGCTCACGTCGCGTCGCAGATGCAAACGTTGTGAGCTTGTAAATCACACTTGGCTACGGCGCCGGAAGCTCGGTACAGCGTCTGCGCAATGCACTATGGGGCGTTGGAAAGTCGTGGCTAGAGGCAGACATTTTGAAAATAGCCGATCTACATATCTATTAGCTATTTTCACAATATAACCATGTTATACCAAATGTAATGTAGCACTGTAATATTGGATCATTCCGTTCTTGAAAATAAGCAATCTTTGAAGGGATTTTTGTCTTTCGACTTTCTCTGGTGGGAGTCGACTTGTGTAATGAAGTTGACTCAGTCGACTTGTCGACTTTTTCGCTAATGCCCACCCTGAGCCACTGCCGCCCATCTGTATGCATATAACCTCCTGGACATAATCCTTCCTCAGCCTATGGTATTTAGTTTTGTGTACACCTTGGGGCAAAAGAATAAGTCAAAGAAAGCTCAAATAGACGTTTGGGCATCCCAGCCCTCATGGATAAGTATGGTTTTGTTTATATTTGTCTTGAAAATGTTGTTAGCTCAACATCGTGTTAAGCGCCACTTAAGCGAGACTTAAACATGAGGGGTCTTGTCAATCAAATGGTCATAATGGTCAAGTAAAGTAAAAGTACCTCAACATTGTACCTCAAAAGTACTTATGTAAATGTACTTAGAAACTGTCCACCACGGATTGGTGTCATAGACAGATTTGTACGGAATGAATATGTAATAAAGGGTTTCATAACATAATTGATTTATACCAGATGAGGAACGTAGGCTAACCCAATAGTGTCATCTTTTAAATCACTTCTTAAAACCTATTTTTATAGACTCATAGACTTTTATAGATTGTTTTATAGACTTGTTTTTTGTGTGACGCTGTCATAAGATATTATTTTATTTTATCGTTTTATTCTCATTTCTTCATTTTCTATGCCGTGGTACCTTGCTTTCCTGTTTTTTTATTCTGTTTTTCTCTCCTTTCTCTTATTTCAATTCACTTGCATGTGAATCACTTTGTACTTAAACATGTTGTTTGTTTACGAATCTCCAGTCAGCACTCCACTCCTATGGGATGACGCAGTCAGCTCCATTAGATATCAGAACACTCACATAAACTCCCGAAGGACGATTCCCATTGGCCGCAGGGTATGTCCGTCAAATGACGTAACCGCCCAGAGGCGGACCCATATAAATTCCCCATCCACCGGATGCTCTCCCTCTTTTCTGCTTCTGCTTCAACCTGGATTGTTTGTTCACTCACTCGCTCCAACGAAGTTTTCAGCATTAAGAAGTTCCTAAAGTATTTATCTACGTTCCTCAAAGAGAAAGATTTTCGTCTCGTCTGAACTGACTTTGGCAAGTAAGGTCGAGCCACCCGGTTTCGAGACTCAATACATTCTTCTCTTCGTTCTACTGCTATTGTTCCCTGTTAGCTCGCTAGCCTCGTTAGCTTGTTTACGCTCGCAGCCTTGTTAGCGTTTCTTGTTAGCTTGTTAGCTTGTGTTAGCAGTGATTGCTACGGCTAGCTCCACGCCCGCCGGCCGTGCATGCACCACTCCGAGTTGCCCCTTTCTCCTGGAGTCGGTGGACTTGCACCAACTTTGTGTACGCTGCAGGCACTGGGCCCACGCCGCCGACAGCCTGTTGCCCGAACCGAACTGCAGCGAATGCCTCCGCACTCCGGTGCTGATTAGGCAACGACACGCCGCGCAAGCGGCTAGTCTCTTCAACATCATGGCGGCGTTCCAGCCAGGCCCCTCTCCAGGGACCGTGGAACCACCTGCCTCTCCCCCCGGTACCTCTTCAGGACGACGGGGGATGCAGGCCTCATCCTCCACCCCTCCCACCCGGCGCCGCCGTTCTCCCTCCCCCGCTCTCTCCTATACCAGCGGGGGCAGTGGGGACTCAGGCCCGGACTTCACCCAGAGCCTCTTCAGACGCTGGTCGGATGAAGAATTCGACGACGACGAGGAGGCTGGGGCGGAGGTCGTCGAGGGTGAGGAGGACAACGCTCCTCAAGTGGAACAGATGGACACACAGTCGGTGGAACCGGAGATCATCATCTCTATCCCCGAGACTGATTCCCCCTGTCCGTCTTCCCTTCGGTTGCCGCCACGGCTGGGGCTGCCGCCCCCGGTCCAACAGCCGCCCCCCCATCGGCGGGGGCTCCAGAGCAGGCTATGCAGGAAGGCTCCGCTTCCTCCCCTGCTGCCTCTGGTCAGCTGCCGGCCTCCCAGGTGTCCACGGAGGGACAGGCTCCCCCTCCCTCTCCTTCAGGGGAGCTATTGGGTCTGATGCGGTCCTCTCAGACCTCCTCTCTGAGCTCCTTGGGTCCCGCTCCTGCCTCCTCAGGCGCCACTCCAAGACCCAACAACGCGAGCTCCTCCTCCCAGGGCCCCCCTCCTCTTCCGGAGGCCTGGAGTGTACTAGAGAGAGCCACCAGTTACCTGGACCTGCCTGTTGCCTTCGCTCCACAGGCAGAGAAGGCTAAGGTGCACCGCCTAGGGAAGGCTCGCCAAGCCCCCCCCCCCCCCCCCGCAGGTGATGTGCATGCTTCCTCAGATCCCCGGTTTCCAAGAGGCGCTGCACGAAACCTGGGAGAAGCACTGGACCCAGACAAACTCCCCTATTCTTCGGAGTTTGTGGGAGGACCAGAGATTGGAGTCCCATCCTGCCCAAGATCAGCCCGACTCTGGCCGCTACTCTGCAGGCCAAGTTCTACAAAAAGAACCCCAAGGCTACTAAGGGGCCCTTCACCCTGAGACCCGCCCCCAAGCTGGTCGACAGCTTTGAAGACCAGATGTCCAAGGGCGCACGTGACACCTACAGGTCCATCGGCCACTCTGCTAGGGACCTGAACGTCACTGGTCTCCTGGGAGCCTACATTCAGAAACAGATTCAGAATGCATCCGGCTCCCTGCCTCCTGCTGTTGCCACAGAACTCCTGGCCTCGGTGGATCACCTAATAGATGCCAACTTCCATGCCATCTCCTGGGCAGGTCGTGCTATGGACCTCATCATGCAACAGCAGGCTCTCCGCTGGCTCTACCCAGTCGCCGCGGCCAAGGACTTCGAGGAGAGAGAGGAGCTCCTCAAGCTCCCCAGCTCCCCCAAAGAGATCCTGGCGGACGGTTACCAGGTTTTCCAGAGACAGGCAGCAGCCCGCAAGGAAACCCTGGAGATTGTACAGGACATGATGCCCCCCCCTCCCAGCCGGGGCCCCCTGTTCCCGCCACAGTCCACTAGAGGCTCCTATTCCCAGGAAGCCTTCAAGCCAAGAGCCTCCCGCTCCCAGAACAAGAGTAGGGGCTCCAAGACCTCGGCCTCCTCTAGCTCCAGGTCTTCCTCCAAGACGGCCCGCCGCCATCCAAGCCAGGAGCCGCCCACTCAGAGGCCCAGGGAGGAAAACCTCCAGCGTCAGCCTTTCCGCTCCACGAGGGGCCGCGGGAGGTCTCAGCGCAAGTGACACTCTGGGGAGGGGAAAGCAGGGGTCATTAAAAAGTTCGTTTTATTCAAAACCTGTAACTCGGCCTCCTGCTGGTTCTGTCAAAATATTGTCTCCACAAGAACTGACAGTAAAAATGTGTGTACCAGAAAATTGTGTGGTTCTTCCTCTCGCACGATCGACACAGGTAGCTCTAGATTGTCAGCCCCTTCGGGCTCTTCCTCACAATCTGCTAACTTCACAGACACACAGTCCACACACAGCTGCTCTAAAAGGTACAGGGTCACAGCCTATTCAGATGCTTTCTCCCAGTGTAATTCCTCCTTCTCACGGTTCTCCACTAGAGAACAGCATAGCTTCCTCTCCACACTCTCTAACTGTTCCAGGGTCACTCCTTTCTCCAGAGCAAGACTCTCTGCTAAAGGTATCTATGAGCCCTCTCGGGACGTTTTCAGTCAGGCCAAACGAGCTAAAGTTAAAACGTCCGTCTCCGCGGGTTTTGGAGACGTTTCCTTTAGGCCCTCCTCGGGCAAAGGTCAGAAAAGTTCCTTTACCCTCTGTTCCAGCACCGCTAGCATCGAACCACGTGACCGTTCCTCCTCAGGTGCACTCGGTCCGTCGTTCCGGCCGTCCCGCCCGGGCGGCCCCTCGGCAGCGGGAGCGCTTGTTTTCCTCTCCGGCTCCGCCGATCCCCGAGGCGCGTTCGTTTTCTCCCCCGGCCCCGCTGGTTCCCGGGGTACGTTCGCTTCCTCCCCCGGCTCCGCTGGGGTCAGAGGAACGCTCGTTTTCCCCTCCGGCTCCGCCGAGGAGAACGTCTCACGCCCTCCCGACGTCATCACGTCAGGACGTGTCGACGGAAGCAAGGCCCTCAAGAGGCGCTCGGTAAACGACACCGGGCGTCCCGCGAGGGCGGTGCCGACCGTTCTTCCTCTCTACACTCCCCTGGCAGACTGCTTTTCGCAATGGAAGCGGTGCAATCCGAACCCTTGGATCTCTCGCACCATAAGAAGGGGCTACAGGATTCAATTCTACAAATCCCCCCCTCTAACTTCCAAAGTACTCTTCACCAGGGAGAAGGGCCGCAAGGCGGCCGCGTTACGAAAGGAAATACAAGCCCTTCTTCTCAAAGGCGCAGTAAGGGAGGTCTCTCGAAACGAGACTCGGCTGGGGTTTTACTCCACCTACTTCCTCGTGCCCAAGAAGACGGGAGGGCTACGGCCCATTCTAAACCTAAGTGTTTTGAACCAGTATCTGAAAACCTTCAAATTCAAGATGCTGACTTCTGCCAGCCTGCTGCGTTCGGTGAGGGTGAACGACTGGTTCACCTCTCTGGATCTAAGAGACGCATACACACACGTCTCCATCTATCCTCCTCACCGAAAATTCCTCAGGTTCGCCTTCCAGGGGAAAGTGTACGAGTACACAGTTCTCCCCTTCGGCTTGTCGCTGAGCCCCCGTGTCTTCGTTCTAGTGACCAAGACGGCGCTCGAACCTCTACGGCGCCAGGGCATCAGGATTGCAAACTACCTGGACGACTGGTTGATTTGCGCGAGCTCCGAGCAGGAGGTGGCGCGTCACACCAGGTTGGTTTTGGACCACCTACAGTCTCTGGGGTTTTGCATCAATCTAGAGAAAAGTGCTCTCACACCCTCACAGAGAACCACCTTTCTGGGGACCATTCTGGACTCACAGTCAATGATCGCCCGTCCCTCGCAGGAGAGGATAGAGAAGTTTCTCTCCTGTGCAGCCCTCTTCCAAACGGGGAACTCAGTCCGTTACGAGAGGGTCATGCGCCTCACGGGTTTCATGGCCTCAGTCCTGCACCTTGTGCAACTAGGACGTTTCCACATGAGACCGTTTCAAAGGTGGATGTTATCCCTTCGGATCCCGTCCACCGAGGGTCGCGCTCTGGTGCAGGTCCCTCACAGGGCTGTGGAGGCGCTGCTACCCTGGCGGCGAGCCGACTTCCTGTCGGCCGGAGTCAGAATGGGAGAGGTGATTCACCGCAAGGTGATCACCTCGGACGCCAGCCTTTCAGGCTGGGGCGCGACCTTAGAAGGTCGCACAGCACGGGGCCTTTGGGGCCCGGAGATGCGACACCACCATATCAACTACCTGGAGTTGATGGCGGTGATGCTGGCCCTTCGTCACTTCGAACCCCTGATCCTGGGTTGGCACGTCCTCGTCAGGACGGACAACACCACGACGATGTGTTATGTCAACAAACAGGGGGGGCTGAGGTCCCGGGAGCTAGACAGGTTAGCTCGGGACCTGACACTGTGGTGCCATGGTCGACTACAGTCGATCAGGGCCTCTCATGTTCCAGGTCTCCTGAACAGCGGAGCAGATCTGCTGTCCAGGGGGGAACCACGTTACGAGAACTGGTCTCTCCGCCCTTCAGTGGCGGAGGAGATCTGGCTCAGGTTTGGCCACCCGGTGGCAGACTTGTTCGCGTCGTCAGAGAACGCGAAGTGTTCTCTGTTCTTTGGCCTGACGGGGACTCCCCCACTGGGCCTGGACGCTCTGTCTCGCAGCTAGCCGCGGGGCCTTCTGTATGCCTTTCCACCGCTAGAGCTGATTCGTCCGACCCTCGAGAGGGTCAGACGTTACTCCCTGGAGTTGCTCTTGGTGGCGCCGAGTCAGGGGACTTGGAGTTCCCTGATAGCGCCTCTCCTGGTCGGTCGGCCTTGGCGCCTGCCCCTACTCAGGGATCTGGTGAGCCAGGCGAACCAGGAGATTTTCCATCCGGACCCCCAGCGCCTAGACCTGTGGGTCTGGCACCTGAAAGGGAGAGGCTGAGGGCTGCCGGCCTGGCCCCTGCGGTCATAGACACGATGCAGAGGGCCAGAGCTCCTGGTACTCTGGAAGTGTACAGGGGTAAATGGGAGGCCTTCGTCTCCTGGTGCAGGTCGAACCGCCCTTTGGTGGTTCCGGCTTCTGCGTCCTTGAAAGACCTTTTGGACTTTCTGCAGTCCTGTGTAGTCCAGAAGCTAGCAGCCTCTACTCTTAGGGGTTATGTGGCTGCCATTGATGTCTGCCACAATGGCCTTGAGGGTTCTAAACCTTCTAAGAACCCTTGGGTGTCTCAGTTTCTGGCTGGGGTCAAATGGGACGCTGCTGCAGCTAGACCGTTGGTCCCCTCATGGGATCTAGAGGTGGTCTTAAGGGGTCTGAGTCAGGCTCCTTTTGAGCCTTTGGAGTCTATCTCCTTGAAGCTTCTTAGCTTTAAGACGGCTCTTCTCCTGGCTCTGACTACAGCCAAGAGGGTCAGTGACCTTCATGCTCTTTCTGTAGATGAGGGCTGTATGAGGTTTTCGGGTGATGACCGTAAGGTCTTACTCAAACCTCACCTCAAGTTCTTACCCAAGAACAGGAGGATTCAGGAAGTTCCGATGGAACTTCTGGCCTTTCACCCTCCTCCTTTCGCTTCGGAGGAGGATAGAAGGCTAAACTGTCTTTGCCCGGTTAGGGCACTGAGAGTTTACTGTGAGGACCGCAGACGGTCTAGTAGTCTGTTTGTCTCTCACGGAAAGTCCACTGGTAAGACTGAGATCGCTAAGTCGACTCTGTCGGGGTGGATTGTGGACGCCATTAATTTGGCGTACGACAGTGCGAAGGTGGCTAGACCCTTCGGTCTTAAAGCCCATTCGACTAGGGGAGTTTCCTCTTCCGGGGGTCTCGCTAAAGGGACCTCCATCCAAGAGGTCTGTATGGCGGCTAATTGGAGGTCGCCTTCCACTTTTGCGGCTTACTATCACCTGGACTTAACGCCTCATTCCTTGGCGCATTCTGTCCTTGGGGTGGCCGCTTCCTCCCCTTCCTCCTGAGCTGAGTCCCTTGGTAGGGTTTCTCTCTCAGGGAGTTTTGTAAGTGTTTTTACACTTTTCTTCCTCCACCAAGACCAGAGGGTAGTGGCTCTGGTGGAGGGGGGCCCTTTTCCTGAGTTTTTCCCTTCGGTTTTAACTTGGGGCAGACTAGGATTGAGGTGGGTTCTGGTGGGCCTAGTCTGTAAGGGTTCCTTAATTCCTGTTGGTTCGTTTCCACGTCCGGGAGTTTATGTTTCCCATAGGAGTGGAGTGCTGACTGGAGATTCGTAAACAAACACAAGTGTTTCGTATGAAACACCTGTTTGTTAAGAATCGGAAGGAAGCACTCCACTCCGGTGAGACCCTGTTCGTGAGTTTGCGCAGAGCTCTCAAGAGGGGGAGCATCCGGTGGATGGGGAATTTATATGGGTCCGCCTCTGGGCGGTTACGTCATTTGACGGACATACCCTGCGGCCAATGGGAATCGTCCTTCGGGAGTTTATGTGAGTGTTCTGATATCTAATGGAGCTTACTGCGTCATCCCATAGGAGTGGAGTGCTTCCTTCCGATTCTTAACAAACAGATGTTTCATACGAAACACTTGTGTTTTGTACATAATTTAACATCGGTAATAATTGTCTGTACGACTCTTTTATATAGTCGACACATAGCAGGGCCATGGCGTGAGTGAACGGCTATTAAAAACCTAATAACTTGCATTATCTGTTTTGTTTCTTTCTCTTGCCTTCCAAGGTGACAACTATAAAATAAAGTGTTGTTTAAATGGATGTGGTTTTTATAATTAAACACGTACTGGCCGGAGGTGAAGTTCCTCTTGAACTCTGTCCCTAGACACACTACAGACAAAACAAAAACAGACGCACTGCTGGAAAGTAACTAAGTACTAGGGCTGTCACGATCATGACATTTTACATGACTTAATTGTCACTCAAATAATTGCGATTAACAATTTAATTGTGTTTTTGTCGTTGACAATTACATTTCTATTTGGCTTTTAGGCTTTGAAGTTGTTGATATATAACCTAAATATACAAAGAAATTACTGACATATTTGACAACTCTATACTTAAAAAAGAACATTGATAGTGGAAATAGCCGATCTACAAGCCCACAGCGCGTCACAATGTGACTCTTGAGCTTGTAGATCAGCTATTTCCAATATTTTTTACTTATGATTATGAAAAAGAATCACGATTATGTCAAATAATCGCGATTAGACGATTATGTAATAATTGTGACAGCCCTACTAAGTACATTTACTCAAGTGCTGTACTTAAAGGGATAGTTCATCACAAAAAAAAAATTTAGACTTTTTTTTTTTGGCATTCCAAAGCCAGTGATTTCACGAGTGTAACACCCGGGATTTGAACCCAGGTCTCCCACATGAAAGTCAAATATCTTTGATCAGAACCAATCAAATACAAAAATAATAATAAAACCTCACTCAAATAGAGACTCTGCAAGCGAAAATGAGGGGTCGACGGCGTTGTGGCACGGCGCCATTGTCACTCGCGGTACGTTGGAACGGTCTCCCTTTCTAGCCTCTCCTCTCCCTGCTCTGGTGCAGAGCAGAAGCCGTTTGACAAGTAAGGGTGCCTGTGAGGTCAAAACAGTGGTTTGGTTGGTCTCAGGACGTTGTGTAAACACAATCCAATAAAAAAATACTAACTTTGAAGCTGAAGAAATAACCGCACTAGTATAAAGTCTATCTACTCTGTTAGTTATGAGAGGGCCCGCAAAATCTAGCAACAGGGGCAGCCGAAATCGAGCAACAGGGGCAGCTATGAAAAAATCGACTAAAGCAGGTATAAAGGGGTATGATAAAAGACAGATTTAACCCTATATGTGTTTTGGTCTGGATGACTCCTTTAAGCCCTATTACGTTGTCTGCAAAATGACACATGCATCGCATCGCAAAACACTTTGTAAGCTATTTTTTTTTAGATTTGTCTGCTTACTTTGGTACTTTGGTTTTGATACTAAAGTAAAAAGACAACAACATCACTTAAAGAACTAAACAGACGAGACTGTGAGTAACAGACATGAATAAACACATGTAGTGCCAGGCCACGACAAAGCTTTCCCACGCATGTCTGCATGACACACTCCAACACACAATGAATGAATCTGGTGCAGACGGAGGCACATACACACATACTGAAGACCATGTTATTCTCAACCTTTTTCATTTTTTTTAATTTCAAGGACCCTGAAGCCCACGCCCACCCCTGTGTTCCACCTGCCTGTCTCTACGTTTTAACAGTGGGCAACAGCCGGCGACTCTGGGCTATGTCGTCCAAAAGATAACATATTTTCATGTTTTCGGGGCGACGTTTTCACATATCGCCTCATCGCCTGCTAGCGCCAGTAGTTACCGGGTCCCATTGACAAATGACTTCCGGAAAATATATCCGACCGCCGCCTGTTTGCTCGCTGTTAAAATGCACCGTCAGTCAGTCCTAGCGGGAATGGCCCCAGCCTCCCTCGCCTGCTGGAAAGGAAAGTCCAGAAACATGACTGGCACGTCCTGCATGACACCACCACAGCAGCGCTGCCTCAGAGCAATCTCAAGACTCAACCACACAACAACAACGTTTTTGAGCGGTGAAATCTCGCTACTACTACATGTCATCATTTCGACAACAGAGCGTTGGGAGGGTTAGCGACTCACCCCACGGAGGTTAGGGTTAGGGTAAGGGTTAGGTTTGGGTGTCGAAAAGATGACATGTAGTAACGAAACGCTCCCTTTTTGAGCGGCGCTCCTGGAAGGAGCTAAGCTCCAACATCTTGCTTTGTCCGGGCTCTGAAGCGTGGCCTACATCTAGCCTAAATCTTGGCACAAAGCACTCAAAGTTTGTTGTCTGCCCAGGGTAAAATTGTCCAAGCTTCGTGGGACGCTTAATGAAAAGAACGCATAAATAGCACCACCCACTTCACGTTAGTTGTGATTAATTTCTTTTACAACCAGTAAGACTCCCTAACCGGGAGATACGAGACCATCATTGGTATACAACACGTATACCAATGTCATCCAATCAAGAGATAGAACTTATAGGATACAGGATAAACAACTAAAATTGGAAGTGATGCAAAAAAAATAAATAAATAAAATGAATAAAATAAAATAAAATATGAGCAGACAAAATTGGAACTGGACAATTCAATGGGTTTTCACTCCTGATTGGATGACAATGGTGTCCCACCTCATAATATAGCCTATTTACTGTTTATCAAAGACCTGGAAAGTGGAATATAGAGCTATTTTAATTCAACACGTATTTAAAATGTCTCCTGGCAGACTCTCGGAAGTGTTTTTTTTCTCACACAGCAGGGTTCATTCTAAGAGCATGGGGTTGAGCCTCCCCTCCCAAAACGAACTAGACTCAGTCGCACGAGATTTTATTTGTGTTTGCCTTTAGCTGGGCTTCTTGTGAGGCGCGGTTTATGATGTTTGGTGAATTAATGTCTTTGTCATGCCTGCGGTCGACTCCGTGAGCTCAACATGCACTCTGTACTTTTGTTTTGAACGTATAATTAGCAAATAAGCAAATGCTGTGTGTGTGCTCTTGGCATACGGAGCAGCATTTTTTGTCTTTCCCCGAGATGGTGAATTTATTTTCAGGGGAAAACGCGGTGAAGTTGAAATTCAGCAAACAAGAAGGCAGCAGACAATGAGGACAAGAACTGCTGTTAATTTTACTGGAATATAATCAAAACATGCTTAGCTAATGGAGGGCAGATGACCTGGCTGTATAATCTACATTTTGATTAGGGCTAGAGTTTCACATTGGCTCTGGCCAGCTTTAGGAAGCCAACATTTCCTCCATAACTGGCAGTGGTGGAAAAAGTTCTAAATGTAGCAATGCCACAGTACAGAAATACTCAAGTAAAAGTCCTGTATTAAAACAATTACTTGAGTGAAAGTAGGCTACAAAAGTATTGGCATCAAAATCAAAATAGGCAATGCGATGCGCTGTGAGCAGAATTGTTGATTAGGCGTGTTTAGGCCCAAATGTGGCCATCATCAGGCAGACTGTTGTCTTGCTGCATTATGTCAGTGTGGCGGAGAGAGTCGCAGCCCCAGCCTGAAGCCTCAAAAGTCTAGTATCTGCTCTCGTTCCATAGGGATGTCCCTTTGGAGTGTGGTTAAGATATTGGACTTTCACGCGGGAGACCCGGGTTCGAAACCGGGTGGGGAGGTTCGGATCACCTCTGTTACATTGGTGCCGTGACCCGGATCTGGGCTTCCCCGTAGGAGGAGGTCAAAGGGGGGTGAGTGTGGCGGAGAGAGTCGCTGGCCCCAGCCTGAAGCCTCAAAAGTCTAGTATCTGCTCTCGTTCCATAGGGATGTCCCTTTGGAGTAATGGTTAAGATATTGGACTTTCACACGGGAGACCCGGGTTCGAAGCCGGGTGGGGAGGTTCGGATCACCTCCGTTACATGTCAGTATCATGTCAGTATCATGCCAGTATCATGTCAGTATCACGGTCAGTATCATGTCAGTATCATGTCAGTATCATGGTAGTATCATGTCAGTATCACGGTCAGTATCATGTCAGTATCACGGTCAGTATCATGGTCATGTCGCTGAGGCATTCCATCCCCTTCTATGCAAGATCCCCACGGATCATCATCACACAAATGTTTCACAAATGTCTCGGATGGCTTTGCTTTGGCCTTTTCATTTTCTTGTAGCCTAGTCAGTCTCCACTTGAGTCTAAACATTATAGCCTACCTTCTCGCTCGTTGTCACATTGTTGCTCAATTAATGACTATTACCCCTACTCTTATCTCCGGAACCGTTGCCCCTATCCAAGCCAAACTTTGCACACACACTCCTTGGCTGGCAAACCACAACCTCCTCCCCTGATTTCTCACATTCCCCTTTTCTAGCGCCACCAT